>NC_132900.1:31026220-31058720 GCF_030463535.1 Salminus brasiliensis
TGACACCAGCCCCTGCTGAACTCAGGGACCTGCTCTTCAATAACAGGAAGTGGGGTGGGCGTAATTGCAGTTCTATTTCTGTTCCTGGATCAGTTTTCAAGGCAACACGCGGCGGGGGGGAAGGCGGGACAGCTGTATGCCCCCTTCTGTTACCCCCTGAGAAAGAAAATAGGGGTATTATGTCACTGGCATTTATGCTGACTCAGCTTTTAACAGCACAGGAACAACTGGCCCTCTATAAATAGCCTGCTGAAAACACACCAGCTGTTTTACAGCATTTCACAACTTTCTCTCTCTCTCTCTCGCTCTCTCTCTCTCTCTGTGTGGAGTGGCAGCTCTCTCACAGCTGAGCATTACGGTCACACTGCACGTGCTAATCGTTCGGCTCCTCGTTACGGGCTAATATGCAGTTTTTCCACCAAGCCAGGCTGAGGGATTATTTTAACCATGACCTCATGCTGTAGGATTGGTCAATGGAATGGAACAGAGCTCCAGAACAGTTTTAACATGAGCCTGAAAATACACAATCAGGACAAAAGTAATGGGACACCTGCGTGTTCTTAGTTTCTTTAAAAATCAAGATTTTTTTCTCCCGCTTTTGTTGGAGTAACTGTCTCTACTGTCCAGGGAAGAAGACTTTCTACTAGATTTTGGAGAATCGCTGCTGTGAGGATTTGATTGCATTCAGCATAAGAGCGTTAGTGAGGTCAGGATGTTGGATGATCACCACCTCATCTCACCTCACCTCATCCCAAGTACTGGGTGGTGCACCATCCATCATTAGGCATGGTGTCAATAAGTATCCAGAGAGTAGAGAGTAGAGTAGTATTGGCAGTATGTCTCTACAGGGACTAGACAAGCTGTGTGTGTGTGTGTGTGTGTGTGTGTGTGTGCATTTGCACATCTGTGTCAGCAGCAATGGGTGCAACTTAAAGTAGCTGAATGCATTCATTAGAATGGGTGTCCACAAACTTTTGGACATACCATTCAGGACTCACACCTCACATGGTGAAGCACTAAATGCTGACCACGACTGAATGAAAGAAAACACTCCAGGCAGATCCACCAATCTCTAGGTCACTTTTCCGGACCAACACCTCGTCTCCAGAGGGCCAGGCTCGGCAGCAGACGCCATGAGCTACAAAAGGACATCTGCCACAGGGATATTTTACCAAGCACATGAATGTAGTGGTTTCTGGTTGGCTGTGACGGCTCACTTGTCTGTCTGCAGGCGGAAGGTCCAGCCTCTCCTTTTTGACCGTCCATGCCTTATATAGTCCCATCCTGCCTTATATAAGCCCTGGTATCAGGTGGATGCATAAGGGCGTCCACCTCAAACAACGTCTTATAGGGGGATACCACAAATTTTTCAAAATAATTGAATATATAAGTATATAAATATATATAAATTAAATATCTTTAATACTAATATCCACATTTGTACTACACGAAATGATTGGTGAACCTACATATCTGCTGAGTTTATAAATTCTATATATATTTAAAACTAAAATATCTAAAATATCAAAGAAATTAGTAGAGATGCACCGATTGCAATTTCTTGGCCAATTAATAATATCTGACTAATTTGGATAATAACTTTGTTCATTAATACTAATAAATCAATAAGATCAGCTACTCTAGATCAAACACAGACATTAGAGGCTTGTATAAAACTCTATAGCAGCGTTTAAAGGCTTTCGGTCGTGTTGTACACAATGACGTTTCACTTGTCTGTCTGCAGAAGGTCCAGCCTATCCTTTATGATCGACCCCTGTCAGCTCTGGCAGTCGCTAAAAAGCAAAGATGTCCATTATGGACGGAAACGATTTCAAAATCAGTCTTAAATTGGGCTGTATATTAATTAATATTGCATAATTCAGTCACAGGGTCATTTACAGTGTTTGGGGTGAAGGGTGTGCTGCAGAGAAATGCACAGAGTCTGATTTCTTTACAGCTGCTGTGATATTAAGCAGAAATCAATGTTTTAATACCAAGAGTCATTTAATTTATTTACTATGCATTTTTTAATGTTGAATGGAGAAATGCTGGCAAATATAAAATTATATGTTTTTCGAGGGAACGTCACCATTTTCCACAATAGTGTGACGTAGCTTTTTGAGGCATTAAACTCTATAGACGGTTCCATTCACCACCACTGTAAATAACTCTGATTTGGGGAGTTTCTCTAGAATGAACTGAATGACTTTGTTTATAGTGTAACCATTAAATTATGCAGACAATTTGAATAATCTGCAGAATTCCCTGTTTAATACCTCGATACCAATATCGAAAACTACTGAGTTCACTATCCTCAACCATCTCAGTCTCTAATACATAGCTAACATCATCACACACCAGGCTGGATCAGTTATAGAACTGGACTGGACCCATTTCTCAGATCCAGCATCTAACCTCATGGCACGTTTTGCGTCAGGTGCTTCTTCGCATCTCCAGGACTTCAAGACTACACACCAGATCTAACCCAGCCCCTCCCGAAGCAGAGCAAAGAGTATCGCTGTGACTCACGTTGGTGGAGTTGGTCCGGCCCAGGCCCTGGTTCTGGTTGTGGTTCTCCTGCTGCTCCCTGAACTGCAGGCCAGCCAGGTGCCTCTCCAGCGCCGCCCAGTCCATGGTGGGGAGCTGAGACTCCTCCAACACGTTCTCCTCTTTGTAACCCCCAAGGCGGTAGCAGCTCCCGGTCCCTGTCCCGCCACCTCCCAGCACCCCCGTCCCGCCGCCTCCGCCCGCACCAGGGCTCCTGTGTCCAGGCTTGGCCAGGCCCTTCCCCCTGCCCGAGCTCGGGGACAGGAGGTGCTGGGTGTTGGGCAGGATCAAGTTGCCGTTCTGCTTGAGTTCCTCGGGGACGGCGGCCGCGAGCGTGGCCGTGGTCTGGCCTGTCAGGGGTGGCGGAGGGCCCTTAACATCCTGGAGCTCCTCGGCCAGGCTGCGGCTGTTCGCCGCCTTGCGGAAGGTTCCGTCATCCTCGGATGTCTGCTGGCTGACGGCGTAGTCGGCGCCGTACTCGTTCTCCCAGTCCTCTATGACCCTCTTCTTGTACTGCTGGTAGTCCTCGTCCTCTTCCTCGTAGTCCTCCAAGGCGGCCAGCTCCAGGCTGGGCGAGGACTTGCACTCCGAGCACGGCGTCACCTTGTTGGAGTTGGACTCGGAGCCGGAGCGGCTGGAGGCGTCGCTCCCCAGGTCCATGCCATCCTCCCGGTAATCCTGAGAGAGAGATGGGAGGAGGGAGAGAGTTAGTATAAGGAGTTATACTAACAGGGCCAGTCCAGCACAGTGCAAAAGTTTTTGGACACCTGAGAAAAATGTATTTAAATGTAAATCTGGTCAATAAGTGCCCCCCACCCCCTCAGTTTGTACTAATACTCAATACTAATTCCTATCTGCAAGATTAGGTTATCACAAGTTTCCAGGCTCATGCGAGTGAAAGCCTCCTACTTTCAGACTCCTCGGCAGAAAGGGAGAAAGGCTGGGAGTTTGAACTTACGATGAACTGCTGATGATCAGACACTTAGACAGTTGGGCCACTCTAAAGCTGTGAAGCTGTGCACATTTCTGCGTCCAAAAAAGGATCCGAATAAGAGCTGTGTTTATATACGGAGTTAGGGCTGGGCGATGTGGTCAAAGAGTAATATCACGATACTTAAAGACAATTTTTCAAGACGATATTTATCACAATATTTTAATTAAAAACTGCCACGTAAACCCTCTGTCCCACACTGAGTACAGTGATTTTCACTCACATTCGTCTGCACCCTATACAGTTAAACAGCACTAAATTCAATGCTTCTCGATGTTCCTTTTCATATCGTTACGATACAGCACAGAAATACGATTCAGACATTTCCCGAATCTGTACAGCCCGCCCTTTCAAGTGCACCTCATCACAAGATCGTACGTGACTCACGTCCAGGGTTACGAAGCTACAAAGAAAGGTTGAGAAACTCGTCTCTGTCTCTGGAAGCGTCTAACCGATGGATCTGTGTGTCCGTCGTCTGCCTCTTATCTGTAACTGGTGGAATCGTGCATCCGCCTATAGTTCTGTGTGAAACTGACCAATGGACACTCACAAACATACAGCTCTGGAAAGAATTAAGAGACCAAATCTTTCTTAAATCTTCATCTCTAGCTGTTTTCCTCCAGGAATTTCATCAAACAGAGCTGAGTTTGCTTATTTTGCAGACTATGAACGGCATAAAGTCCCAACAGCAATGTGAGAGACTAGTGGAGTCTCAGCAAGTTCAAATATTAGCACTGTGTGTTTACATTTCAATAATAACGTCTTTGCTTTATAATTATAATATGGGGCAGTGGTGGCCGGGCTATTGATAACAGGGTTGTGGGTTCGATTCCCGAGCTCGGCAAGCTGACACTGTTGGGCCCTTGAGCAAGGCCCTTCACCATCTCTGCTCCCTGGGCTGCCCACCGCTCTGGGTGTGTGTGTACTCACTGCCCCTAGTTCACTAGTGTGTGTATGAGTGTGTGTTCACTACCACAGATGGGTCAAATGCGGAGGACACATTTCACTGTATATAGTACAGCGACAAATACGTGCACCTTTACCTTCACCTTTTAATTATTATAATCATTTCTTTGCATTATTATTTGAGCAGCTGTTTTTGAGCAGTTGTCATTTCTGCAAATAAATAAATAAATAAATAAATAAATAAATAAATAAATAAATAGCCAATATTTTTATTTGGAATTTAGAGGAAATGTTGTCCATGGTTTATGAAATACAACACTAATGTTAATTTCCCTAAATACACTTTCTATAAACAGTAAAACCAGAGAATCTGATCATGTAGGGTGCTCTCGTAAAGCTGTGTGTGTGTGTGTGTGTGTGTGTGTGTGTGTGTGTGTGTGTGCCTGCAGCTGGATAGCAAGCTGGACAGTTCAGTGATATTTCAATGGTTTTGCATCGCTACGTTTAATCCAGTGAGGTGGAGCTGGAGCTGCCCTTAGGGGCCGAAGAAGCAAACATGTGTTCCTCTGAGCATCTGACCATCTCACAAGACGGCGATAACGTCTAGTTTTTATTCTTTTAATGTTTTAAAAACCTTGAATAGCCCAGAATCAACTTCCTTGGCAGGCCTGAGACTTTTCAAACCTCGACAAGCCAGCACTGTGCCACACACACAGAAAAAGCCCAGTCACATGGCATAGAAAGATAAGGAACACAAAAAAAGGAGAAGAATCAGAGGGAGGAGGGGAACGGACTGAGCCAGGAGATGGGCTGGGGTGGGAGGAAACAGGAGGAAGCGGAGAAGAAGGCCGGAGGATTTTGGGAAATGTGCGCACACTTAGATTAGTGGCTTCAGTGCCACGCCGCTCCCACACCAGAAACACAATCAGGCTTCCTGCATCAGGAGGCCTTTCCTTCCTGCATGCGCTTTCTTAGCGCGCTGACGGATGCAGGGTGACGCACCGCCCTCTGGGTCTCCGCTCGCTCCCTCTCTCTCCAGCGCTTTGAGTCTGGCTGGATTAGTGAGCACTGATTTCTCCATGGACAGACAGACAGCTTGTGCTGCTAGACTCCTAATGAATGACGAGGCTTCTCTGTAGTCTGCAGGAAAACGCCAGCTTGCTCAATCTGACGTCAGTTCAGCCTTTTCAGCCTTGTAATTCAGAGCAGTTTTGATAGTAAATGGACTAAAGACTGGCTGGACTATGCACTTAACTACAGCCTCTGAAGTGAAGATGGCAAATTTAAGACACTGCCTCGACCCAACCCAGTTGTTAATGTGGGATCATGCGGCCTTTGCCGAGCTATTTTTATGCTTCTGGCCTTTGCGCCCCCACAGGTTTATATTCAGAGAGCATAACTGCAACTCTGGCGTATAATTACACACAAATACAACCCGGTGTGCAAGAAATACAACTACACGCTACTGAAGCAGCCTAATAGACCTCACATCGTGAACCGACCCGACAGAACACACTGGGCAGTTCTGATTAAACTCAGCAAACCAACCAAATTTTCAACCATATCACAGGATTATAGAATCAGATTTCACTTTAATTGGCCTTTTTTTTCTCTTGAAGCTTGAACAGCATTAATTCTTCAGTATTTACACACTTATTACTAAGGATGTCCTGATCCACTGGATCTGGGCTTATTCAGGCCTGTTTTAATGGATCGGGTATGGGCTATTTTAATGCTAGTCCAGTTCCCCGTCTTTCTTTTAACTGTGGTGTTTTAACCAAAGCGCCATCTGGTGACATGATCCCCAGCCGGACGCTCTCAGAAGGTAAATAAAGGAGTTGAACCTGAAAACAGACCATAATATCTGACCCTTTATAAAACTCTCACTGAAACGCTCTGTTTTACCAGCAGGAGAACCGCAGAACCGCTCGCTCGCTTTTCTCTGTTCTTAAACCAGCACTGAAGAACCCGTTCAGAACCGAGTGGAGGCTAACGCTAATGCTAACACACACACACACTATAGAAACCCCAATTACACACACACACACATTCACCCACTATAAACACACAGTTCTTACACACCAGTAGACCAACAACCACAGAAACCAGTCCTGAGTGTGTACTACTACACACACACACACACACACTCATACACACACAAGTAAGTTGTACATATTGCCAATAGAATAGGACCCTCTGGAGCAGATAATAAACATCATGACCCTATTGGCTCCATGCTGCCTAATAATGCCAGGCGTGGGCTAGAGGAGGGGTGTAATAAAGCCCCCCAGCATTGAGGAGCTGTGGAGCAGTGGAAGAGCTGTGCTCTCTGGAGTGATGATGATGGTGGTGGAGCTCCATCCAGTACTTCTGGGATGAGTTGGGGAGTTGCTGATGAGCTGGGATGGTGACCTCACTTACGCTCTTGTTGCTGAGTGCAATCAAATCCTCACAGCAATCTTCCTCCGAAATCTAGTAGAAAGTCTCCTTCTCTGGACAGTAGAGACAGTTACTCCAACAGAAGCAGGATCAGCTCTTTTTAATAGCCTTGATTTCAGAAGAAGGAAAGGAATGAGCAGGCGTCCCAATACTTTTGCTTTGTCCATATAGTGCACAGCTAACGGTGGTTACTACACTTTAATAACAGATGTCAGCAAATATGATTGAGGTCATATTATTGTTTGATACGTCAAGATTGTTAAACAGAAAGACAATTAAATTGGGCATTTAATAAAATAAATAAATAAATAAATAAGACTTTTTTGAGAAAACAAATGAATTTAAAGCCAAATAACTATTTATTAAATTCGCACAGTTTGTAGTATTAATATAATTTAGTAATTATTATGTTTGATACTTTAGAAGCTCCGTACAGGAGAGAATAGCGGACTGAAAGGTTCACGTGAAATACAAGCAACGTAAACTGCGTAGCCTGTATAGCGTCACCTAGGCAACGCAACGTAGCTAGCTGCATAAGCCGGACTGCGTACGTGCCCTCGAGCCTCTGAAATAGACCGGCTAACACCAAACTAATGGTCAGCTGAACCCGATAAAGACACCGGCTACTCCTTTTCACCCCTCCACACAATTCACACTCGGCCAGAACTTCATTTAAGACCCTCCGCGACCCTCCGCGACCCTCCGCGTCTCACCGTAGCGCTCATCGGCTAGCCGCTCCGCCGCACCGCCCGCTTCCCTCAGATGACAGCGCCTTCCCCATCACCCCGCGGCGAGGCTCCAACCGCGGCGATAAATGTCCTCGTCGAGAGTCTCAGCGATTAATACTCGGCCGTTTTAAACCATTTAGAGTCGAGGAGGCTGTTTTTACAGCTCCGGTTTGAGGCAAGCCGCGGGAATCCGCTTTTTGAATCTGCGCATGCGCTCCGGTGGCTTAAAAGGGCACGGGGTGAATGTGACGAAAGCCGCCTTTAAGCGCGAGCGCTGCTGTTGTGTTATTAAAGAGTGACATCATTTCAAGTGTGGACGTTTTGACGTTTTAAGTAATGACGTGGTGGGACCTCAGCTCGCGTGGAGTAGCCAAACACACACACATACACACACACACACACACACACACACATACACGCGCGCGCGCGCTGATTCGACACAGTGGCACACAACTCAATGCAATGCAAATGAACAGCTGCACCCCGGTTATTCCTGCAGATTTGCCCTTTTTATCAGGAGCTGTGCTAATCTATTGGATTATTGGATATAGATTATTATTGTGCATGTGAAATATGACGTATTTACTTCATATATCTTTCCAAAAACTAGGTGCACAAGTATAGCTGCTCTGCTAACGTAGCAGGAACATGCACAAACCCTCTATCTCTCTCTCTCTCTCTCTCACACACACACAAACACACACACACACAAATGCATGTGTATTTATTTACGTATTTATGGTGATTATGTTCAAATACGTATGCATGCATTTGCATAAGGTTGTGCAAATGTGTGTGTGTGTTTGTTGTGTGTATTGTATTAGCAGCTATGCTAGTCATATATAATTTCTATTATATACAAGAGAGGTTTGGGGTTTCTCGTGCACTTTAAATATATATCTATAGGAGACCCCAAGCCTCTCCCAAACGACACCAGAGCAAATATGTCTACTTCATTAGAAGCTATGCTAGCTATGCTGTAGGTATAGGTCTTTATTTATGTGGCACATAGCCTATTCAAAGTGCTCGAGACCCCAAGCCTCTCCCAAACGTCACCGTGCACGCGCGGCAGCCCCACTATGTACAATACAGTACTATATATGTATATATATGTATATTTATATGCATTTATAGTAGGAATGTGTGCACGTTATGTCGAGGCGAGCTACTTACTCACTTCCACTGTAGTTAGCAATGTGGCCATAAATAGGGTGCATATTTAAAGTGCACGAGATCCCAAGCCTCTCCCAAACGTCACCGTGTGCGCGCGCGTCAGCACCACTATTGCGCAGCCAATAAAAAAAAAAAAATAAATAAATAAAAATAATAATAGTACAGTAAATTAAACAGTCATTAAAAAAAATATTTAAAAAAATATATATATCGATGAAACGGAAATTTTACGGAATCGCAGAGTCACTCACGCGCTGACTCGCTTAATGATGTAATGTCGTAAAAAAAAAAAGTGTGAATGTGAGAAAGCAGATCTCCACCCGGCAACAGAGAGGAGCGGCTGCACACACACTTACACACACACACACTCACACACACTTACACACACACACACTCACACACACACTCGCTGCTGAAAACATGGGCTTGGCCGGCCGGCCGGTCGGCTGTTTGACCGTCAGGGTTCACTCGCGGTCCTCGCACCGGCTCAGGGGGCTCCGCGAGCCCCCTGAGCCGGTGCGAGGACCGCGAGTGAACCCGGCAGGAGCGGCGCGTGGAGCGGGGACTTACTGTCATGTTCTCTGGGCGCGCGGATCTCCTCCTCAGGACATGATCCAGCCCTGGAGCGCGAGAGGGGCGGTCAAACACGGCTCAACTTCAGCTGATCGGGCTCGCGGGCACACGCGGCGCTTAGCCGCCGATGGGAGAGCGCGCCGGCGAGGAGGGGCAGAGGGAGCGCGCGCTGTACTTCATGTCTCCGCGAGGAAGGAGGCAGCAGCCCCCGGGTTCAACACGCGCGCACGCACGCTTACATACACACACGCATACTATACGCGCGGGCGCGCACACACATACACACACACACACACACACACACAGTCTCTCTCTCTCTCTCTCTCCCTTACTCCTCCCTCTCCCCAGATTTCTCCTGCCTCGCGCTCTCACTCTTTCCTTCTGCTCTCTCTCACTGTTTACCTCACCCCCCCCTCTCTCTCTCTCTCTCTCTCTCTCTCTCTCTCTCTCTCTCTCTGTCTCTATGTCCCCTCCCTCTCTCTCTCTCTTCTGAGTGTATCTCTCTCTCTCTCTCTCTCTCTCTCTCTCTCTGTCTGTCTCTATGTCCCCTCCCTCTCTCTCTCTCTTCTGAGTGTATCTCTCTCTCTCTCTCTCTCTCTCTCTGTCTGTCTCTATGTCCCCTCCCTCTCTCTCTCCTCTCTTCTGAGTGTATCTCTCTCTCTCTGTCTCTATGTCCCCTCCCTCTCTCTCCTCTCTTCTGAGTGTATCTTTCTCTCTCTATCTGTCTCTATGTCCCCTCCCTCTCTCTCTCTCTCTCTCTCTCTTCTGAGTGTATCTCTCTCTCTCACTCTCTCTCTCTCACTCGCTCTCTCTGTCTCTCTCTCTCTCTCTCTGTTTCTATGTCCCCTCCCTCTCTCTCTCTCTCTTCTGAGTGTATCTCTCTCTCATTCTCTCTGTCTCTCTCTCTCTGTCTCTATGTCCCCTCCCTCTCTCTCTCCTCTTTTCTGAGTGTATCTCTCTCTCTCACTCTCTCTCTCTCTCTCTCTCTCTCTCTCTCTCTCTCTCTCTCAGGGAGAATTCCATAGCATACCGAACAGGATTCATTTCCTACATCTAACCTTATATGAGACTAAATGTCCAAATGTTTGTGGACACTCCCTGTAAGGAATACATTCAGCTGCTTTCAGTTTCACCTATTGCTGATCCAGACAGCCTCTCTACTCCATGTAGAAAAGTACTGCCAGTAGAATAGGACTCTTGACACCATGCCTAATTCAGCATTGAGCTGTGGAGCAGTGGAACTGGATCTGGAATGATGGATGGTGCTCATCCACTCTTCAAAATCTAGCAGAAAACCTTCTTCCCTGGACAGTAGAAAGAGTTACTCCAACAAAAGCAGGATCAGCTCTTTTTTGAAACAATGAATAAGCAGGTGTCCCAATACTTTTGTCCATATGGCGTATGTATCTTTTTTGCAGGGCCCTCTTTAGTCACCCATTGGCGGTGGCTGCATCCAGTGACCACTGCTGCAAGCGTTCAGCAGCACAGGCTATTTCGGGCATGTGCTCTGCGGGGAACAGCTGGTAACATTTCAATCATTTAAACCAAACGTGAAGACTCGGCCCTCGCTCCGGCGGGAGCGTGGCGGCGGGCAGAAGCCCATGTGTGTGATCTATAGTGTTCGTGTCCACGGCCGTGTGCATTCAGTGGAAATCTACATGTTTTCGGGGTCAGTGTGAGCTCCACCAGCAAACAACTGTGCTGTGCAACAACAAAGGGTTACACCCTTATAATGAGAGAGCATCACTTCAAAGGCCTCATGCGGAGACGCTCTCCGTGGTGCTGAGAGGCGCGTAAAATCGGGGGTCTTTAGTGAAGCCAGGGCCGAGGGCTTGGGTAAAGCCCCGGCTTTAGAAAGCTCCAGTCACCAGACGCCTTCCGGAGAATAGCCTGGAGGCGCAGGGCTGAGGGCAGGGCCTGTCTGCGGCCGATTGAGACATTCGAGAATACAAAGTCTCTTAAAAAGAGAGACATCTCAGGCCCCCGCTTCGCTCCACTCCTCTGCATATAAGGGTGATTCATCAATTAGGGGCACATTTTATTGAATTTTAGGCAGTGTTCAGGCATATTACTCACACCAGTATTCAATTATGCTGTTATTGTCATAACCAGAATGATCAAATACAGCAATAAGCCGCTCAAAGTCACGCAGTAAGACTGCAGACGGCACAATACCACACTTTCTGCACCAATACCAAGATCAAAATCTCAAATCTGACCACAATATGTGCATTTACCCATGTCTACTGTGAAGCCTTTTCCTCTGAGCTTTACAAGGGCCCCTTTCTAGCATCCAGTACCACCCTGTTTACCCTGTAAAAAAGCAGGTTATTGTCTGTAGACTGGGCTAAAAAGCCATCCACCCACCCACTAAGAGCACGGCCAATTGTGCTCACTTAGACTTTGGCTGCCGATGGCAAAGTGGCATGGCTGGGGATTTGAACTCACAACCTTGTGAACTTGTGTTAGGGGTAGTGCATTAGAACCACTGCCACGAGTGTAGATTAGGTATTACATGCAATCACACCAATCAGCCATAACATTAAAACCACCGGTGACTGGTGAGGTGAATCTGTGAGTCTGTGGACAATCTGCTAAGGGGGTGGATCTACATAGTAGCCAGCAAGTGGACGGTCAGTTCTTGAAGGTGATCAAGGTGCTGAAGCAGGAAAACTGGGCAAGTGTAAGAATCTGAGACACTGAGACAAGAACCAAACTGGGAGGTTCTAGACAATGACTGGGTCAGAACATCAGGCAGGTCTTGTGGGGTGTTCCTGGTATGCACTAGTCATACTGCCTAATATACCCACCCCTTGACAGGAGCCACTGTAGATGAAGGTAATCAATGTTTTTCACTTCTCTGGTCATGGGTGCTAATTTTATCCCACCTCTGAATCTTAAAATAATAATAATAATAATAATTATCATAATTATCTGGACACAACACCCTTTTAAGTCCTGTACTATTGGTCAGACTGCTGTTAAAAAAGAAGACCAAGGAGCATCAGGCTACGAAACAGTGTTTGGGCATCCCGGTGAGCACTGTTAGAGCAATTGTGAGGAAATGGAAGCTGCATCATACCACCCAGCCCTGCCTAGACAAGGCCGTCCCTCAAAACCCAGCATCAGAGCAAGGAGGACACTTGGAAGGGAATGTGAACCAGTCATCAATATCAAGAGCTCTGCACACCACTATCCCGTGTGGGAGAATGACTGGAAAAAAACACACACAAGAGCTCAAGTTCTCGAAGTCTGCCAGAAAGTTTGGGGGTCAGATGAGTCGAAGATTCAGCTTTTTAGCCAAAACTCAGAACAGAGTGCTTGTGTGCTGGAAACGTAACCCTGTCCATACGACTACAGACATCCAGCGGTGAAGCATGGGGGCGCTTTTCCTTTAGCACCTTGTTATAACTGAAGGACGGCTGGATGCTGGACAATATGTAGAGACACCTGCTTCAATCTGCCGAAAAAATGAAGCTTTCCGCAGGACGGCGATCCCAAGCACAAGGCCTCGAAAATTCAGAATGGTCCACAAGTAACAACAATGTTACTTTAAGATTATGGGAACATTTTTGATATTATATTATATTTAAAAGTATATTTAATGTCCAGAAATCACTGAATGGCAAGAACTTTTTCTCTAAAAATAGATGCTCCCTCTATTGCCGTGGCAGCCACAGTAAAAACGCTTAGGGCTAATATTACCTCACTTTAAGACAACAAGTCATTATCCTCTGAAAAGCTAATCAGAGGCGCGAATCACCGCTAACTGAAGCGTCACATGAAAAGAAGAAAATTAGGACGAGCAGATCATTCCAGTGAACTTGCTCAGGGACCTCCGACCCGGCGTCGCCTTTTCTGGGCCGAATTCTCATATTTACGTATTCGCACCACCGCCAGCTCATTAGCCTCTCAGCAGGAGGAAGACAACACAATGCCAATCGTTCACCATCACCCCCATATGCTCCTATAGCTACTACACTATACGGACAAAAGTATTGGGACACAATCTGCTATTAAAAAGAGCTGATCCTGCTGTCTCTCTGTCTGTCCAGAGAAGAGGACTAGATTTGCTACTAGATTTTGGAGAAGCATAGCTGTGAGGATTGGATTGCATTCAGTGACACTGGCCTTAGCGAGGTCAGGATGGTGGATAATCTGCTGTATATAGATAGAGTCGATGGCAAAGTGGCATGGCTGGGGATTTGAACTCACAACCTTGTGAACTTGTGTTAGGGGTAGTGCATTAGAACCACTGCCAAAAGTGTAGATTAGGTATTACATGCAATCACACCAATCAGCCATAACATTAAAACCACCGGTGACTGGTGAGGTGAATCTGTGAGTCTGTGGACTCAGGGAATCTGCTAAGGGGGTGGATCTACATAGTAGCCAGCAAGTGGACGGTCAGTTCTTGGAGGCGATGAAGGTGCTGAAGCAGGAAAACTGGGCAAACGTAAGAATCTGAGACACTGAGACAAGAACCAAACTGGGAGGTTCTAGACAATGACTGGGTCAGAACATCTCCACCAAAACATCAGGCAGGACTTGTGGGGTGTTCTTACTCTCTTACTTGGTAGTAGCAATACTTCTTTCTCTATGTGTGTGTGTGTGTGTGTGTGTGTGTGCATTTGCACAACTGTGTCAGCAATGGGTGCAACTTAAAGAAGCTGAATGTCCTCATTGTACTCAAGCCTATAAAGCTAAAGCCCAATAAGATCAAATAAGCGCTCAGTACCTCAAAGAAAGGAGGCGTCGGAGGGTCTTGATAACTTCACTGCTCTCAAAAGAAGAAGAAGAAGAAGAAGAAGAAGCGACGAACGATTTTTGTTGCCAGTAAGAGATTTCGAAGAGGGCTTGTGCCTCTCACCGGGCCTCTTAATGGGCCTCCTACCAGGCCTCTTTCAAGCCTACCGATTGAAATTCTTGTTTTTGCTTTCTTACAATCTTCTTTTTATCTTTTACTCACCGCCTGGGGTGGGCTGCTAGAGAGCAAGAGGAGGAAGGAGAGGAAGGAAAGATACTAAATGCCAATCGGTAAGGTTCACCTGTCTCAATAGGGCTCAAGGGGGGGCTCCAATCAAGCCAGATGCACCTGTCCTGACACCACTGCCAATCATCCCCCTACTCAACTGAAGAAGCTATCAGTCCAGAATCACTACAGTACTATTACTGACACCGGGATAAGACACAGAGAGAGAGAGAGAGAGAGAGAGAGAGAGATGATAAAGAAAGAAAAAGCAAGAAACATCTTCCTCGGCTTATCCGCATCAGCAGTGTCGAGGTTGGGGGGTCGGGGGGTTGGGGGGGGTATGCGGTCAGGGCGCGAGGCTTTCCGACAGTAAAAGAGAAAATGAAACTGTCTCTCTTGTCAATTGCTCACTGGCTTCGAAAGAGAAAGGGCACAAGACGACCTTGGAGGTTTCAACCCTGAGAAAACAGCCCTGGGAAGATGGCAAGGAAGAGGAGGAGGAGGAAGGACAGGCCGGCATAAAAACAGAGACAAGCCAAGCGAGGGGTGATTCAGAGCGAGGGGTGATTCAGTTCGATTGTGATTCTTCAGGAAATGATTCGATTCACCCTGAATTCTGAGTGATCATGAAAATGAATCATTTGAGCTAATAAGCAGAGTATGGATATTGTGAAGATCCTCCTCTGGGTTTGACGACCACCTCACACCGCTTTGTCATACACTATCCAGAGATGTCCAGATGTTTGTGGACACCCTATCCAGCTTCATTAAGCTGGAGTCGGTCTAGTCCCTGTAGAGAAGTACCGCCGATAGAATAGGACTCTCTGGAGCAGATAAATAAACATCATGACCCTATTCTCTTGGCTCCATGCTGCCTAATGACAGGTATGGGGGATAGTAGAGGGGTATGAAGCCCCCCAGCATTGAGCTGTGACCTCCTTACTAACTCTCTCCAGCTCTTGTTGCTGAATGCAATCAAATCTTCACATCCTAGCCTTCAGAAGAAATTCCTTCTAGAATTCAGAAGAAACAATGAACGAGCAGGTGTCCCAATACTTATATATCCATATAGCGTGTTATTACTGCATGTGATCAAAACATCGGCTGCATAAAGACTATTATCCTCACGCTCTTGTGTAATAATAATTGGGTAATGATGTAAGTATACGATGTCATGTCCCCCCCCCCATAACACCTTCAATGACTCAGGGAATCCCCTCAGCCTATCATATTGTCTTTGAGGCAAGACATGGCTAGACTTGCTAGAAAGTTGTTAAGTCCTAAGCACTGCCGCCTGGTCTCATTAGAGAGCGAGTAGTCACTCAACATCAGGATCAAAGCCGAATACTGGCCTGATTAGATCAAACCGAAAGCCAGCAGTGATTAGCGGAGACTGGAGATGTTAATCAGTCAGATTGGTCAGGCAGGGTGGTGTGGGGGGCACCAGCGCAAGACTCACTCCCACCACCACCATCACCATCACCACCACTACTACTCCCCCTAGGCCCCTTAATCCATCTAGGCCAGTGGGACTGGAGGTCATGGTATGGGTCAAAGCCCAAAGAAAATAAATGTGTTGTTCGGGCCTTTGGGAGAACGAGAGAGAGAGAGAGAGAGAAAGTATGAGAAGGAGAGCGAGAGAGCGAGAGAGTGAGAGAGTGAGAGAGAGCGCGAGCTGGCCCTTAATGGCTTAATGGAATTTTTGTTCCCAGTTAACATCAAAGAGCTCATGCTGTTGACTGTGAAGACGGGAGATAAGCATCTAAATTAGTGCGCCTTTGGTTAACATGGGGGTTGATTATTGTACACGTTAACCGGTCAAGCATTTCCCTTTTTGTACTGATCGCGAGTGATAACAACAGACTGCATGCTGTGCATAATCATGCTTGCGTGCTGGCCCATACATGTGGCCAGTTTATCAGAAACCCCTGCCTTTAGCTCCAGCTCCCTAGCTCAATCTAGCTGTGGGACAGAACCTGTTGCCCATTTGTTACACATACACAGTCTGTGTTAGTCATCCTCTAGCCCTTCAACCTCGTACTTACACCATAGCAACCAACCTAGGATATGATAGCAACCCTTAGCAGCCATATGGGGAAGCTTAGCAACCACTCAGCAACCACCTAGCTACACCCTTGCGATCACTGGTTGGACCATTGTCAACGTTTTTGTGGGATGACAACATTTAAACTGAGCAGTAAACCTTCTGAGACAATAGCCGCTGCATCCTATCCCCTAGCAACCACTTAGCAACCACCTAGAGACACCATAGTTTATATCAGTTGAGCTATAAATGAAATGCATTGCTTCGAGTCGCTGCATCCCAACTCCAAGCAAACACCTAGCAACACCATAGCAACCTCCTGGGATACCAGGCAAGATGCAGGACTAAATTGAGTAAATTCATACTGACAGCAAATCAAGCCCTCTGAAACATTAGTACCTGCATTCCAACCCCTAGCAACCACCTAGCAACACCATAGCAACCACCTGGGATACCAGGTAAGATACCAGAACAAAATTGATTGAATTCATACTGACAGCAAATCAAGCCCTCTGAAACATTAGTACCTGCATTCCAACCCCTAGCAACCACCTAGCAACACCATAACAACTACCTGCAATCCCAAGTGAGAACCCCCACTAAATTGACTAAAACCTTTCTGATGGCAGTAAGCCTTCTGAAACAATAGTGGCTGCATCCCAATCCCTAGCAACCATGTTGTAACACCATAGCAACCACCTGGGATACCAGAACTAAACTGACAAGTCATTGTGGCTTGTTATTGAACTGTCAACCCGTAGCAATACCAGTGATGATCGGATTTGAACCAGGCCTTGTTTACAGCCCTATCTTTTTGGGGAGGCGGGGCTCAGTCTGATGTGCGGCTCTATTCTTCAGGGGAGGCCTAAAATACTTTCATTCTTAATAGCAGAAACATTTCATTTTTTTACATCATCCCATCATATCTGAGTTTGACATTAAACATGGACCAGGCCTTAGAAAAAATATATACATTAATAAAAGGTGGGAGGGGGAGCATGAGATCCAGACACAGCTCCTCTCTCTTTATTCCTCCTGCTGTCAGCGCTGCTGAGATAGCGGGGCGATTTGGTGGCTGTCGGGAGAATTTACAGCGGCGACAAAATTGGATCACGTCTGCAGAGCGGCAGCGCGAGGGACGCACCTGCTGTTCTATCCGTCGCCTGTGAGAAGGGCTAAATGAGCACGCAGTGCACTCTGCACTTTTGATTTAGTGTGTGTGTGTGTGTGAGTGTGTGTGTGTGTGTAGGAAAGGCTCAGTTAAAGCGATAAAATCGCATGTACACCCCTTACACGTACACCCTTTCCCCCAGTCAGACGCTTAACCCCACCAACTGCATTGGGAACAGTTAAAGGAACAGTTCAGCAAAAAATCATCAATTACTTTACTCAGACGATCAGCTGATCAGCCAAGACATGCTGCTGTCTGACCTGTGCCTCCTTAGTTTACTACAGGTGATGCTAGGCTAATGTTGCTAATAAACACTGGACCCAACTCTTCCCAGAAGAACGGGATGGAGCTCCACCACCATCATTCCAGAGGACACAGTTCTTCCACTGCTCCACAGCTCAATGCTGGGGGGCTTTATACCCCTCTACTAGCCCACGCCTGGCATTAGACAGCATGGCAGCAGGGACTAGACAAGCGAGTCCCTCTGTGTCAGCAATGGGTGCAACTTAAAGCTGCTGGATGCATTCAATCTAAGAGGTGTCCACAAACATTTGGACATGCAGCGTCAATGTTTTTCTGGACTCTAGCTTTAAGAAAGGCTCGGCAAGTCACTGTGCCATATGAGGTAGCTTAGCAACCACTCGGCAACCACCTAGCTACACCCTTGCGATCACTGGTTGGACCATTGTCAAAGTCTTTGTGGGATGACAACATTTAAACTGAGCAGTAAACCTTCTGAGACAATAGCCGCTGCATCCTATCCCCTAGCAACCACTTAGCAACCACCTAGAGACACCATAGTTTATAGCATTTATGCTATAAATGAAATGCATTGCTCCGAGTAGAGGGGCTTTATACCCCTCTACTAGCTCACGTCTGGCATTAGGCAGCATGGCAGCAGGGACTAGACAAGCGAGTCCCTCTGTGTCAGCAATGGGTGCAACTTAGAGCTGCTGGATGCATTCAATCTAAGAGGTGTCCACAAACATTTGGACATGCAGCGTCAATGTTTTCCTGGACTCTACCTTTAAGAAAGGCTCGGCCGCGCAGAAGACGAAGAAGAATGTGGTGGCGAAGGCAAGTCACAGTGTTTCAAGTGACATCACTGCGAGAGGGCAAAAAAAGGCCCCGAGGGTCTCCGGAAGGTGCCGGAACACTGTCCAGACCAATTATTCCCTGGCCCTGAGCTGCCAGACGACTTTCACACGCTTCCACGTTCAAATCAGCCTCTCTTATGTTCTACCTGCGGAGCTGAGGGACAGCATGGGCGAGCGAGAGAGAGAGAGAGAGAGAGAGAGAGAGAGAGGGGAAGACGGAGAGATGAATAGATGTAGATTGTCGCCGCTTGAGCCGCCCGCGACTTGCCTGGTAGACAAAACCCGGGGGTTGGTTGAATTGCCCGAGGCGACGACAGCAATGCATGCTGGATGAGTTCAGTGCTAGCGTTTAACAGGTCACCTGTTATCTACATAGAAAGTTCACCAGAGGCTCTCACTTTCAAGTGGTCAACGGAGCCTGCAGGGCAAACGCTTCTTCTTTAAGGGCCCGGACAGAGCGCAATTGGAGCAGCCACATGGGTCCACGAGGTGGGAACAATTTGCAGAGAGATGCAGCGTTTGTCTGAGAACTTGCTGAGCTTAGCTTAGCTCCTCGCCCATTCAATAACTTAAATGGGTGGAAATGTGTAAAAGGGTGACACCACTGTTTTCAGTAGAAGGGGTCATAAAGAACCGAGGCAATAAATACCACGGATCAAGGACTTTGGGGGCTTTTCAAATTACTTCTAAGTCAGGATATCCTTTAGTTGCCTGCTGGGAATTGTAGTTTGAAAAGTTTCAGCCATTATTTTAAGGAACTGTTTAAAAAAAGGTGAAAAAGCAAACCTCAGATATATTCAGTCAGCCTGGGCATAAAACAAAAGAGGTCAAAAGTGCACTGCAGGGCTCGGAGCTGCTCGGTTTCAGTGCATTTCCATGT
Organism: Salminus brasiliensis; assembly: GCF_030463535.1. Lineage (NCBI taxonomy): Eukaryota > Metazoa > Chordata > Actinopteri > Characiformes > Bryconidae > Salminus > Salminus brasiliensis. Next base: position 31,045,742 of record NC_132900.1, read on the forward strand.
GGGCGGAGTGTCTGAGGCTCAGATTAGCCCTGCAACGGACTTTCGACCACTTTCACTATATTGCCAAAAGTTTGCAGACACCTGCTCTTCCAAGCTGCTATTGAAATCAAGGCATGTCGGTTTTCCCTTTGCTGCAGTAACGGCCTCTATATATAGAAGTATACTCTTCTGCAAAAAAATGTATAATCTGCTTCTGTTACTGTGTTTTTATGACTGACATCACAAATCTAGTGATAGGCCTTTTGAGTGGTGGCTCAGCGGTTAGAGCTCCGGGGCTATTGATGACAACAGGGTTGTGGGTTCAATACCCCTGCTCGGCTAGCTGCCACTGTTGGGCTCTTGAGCAAGGCCCTTCACCCTCTCTCTGCTTCCCAGGGGCTCCTCAGGTGGCTGCCCACCCCTTTGGGTGTGTATGTGCTCACTGCCCCTAGTTCACTAGTGTGTGTGTGTGTGTGTGTGTGTGTGTGTGTGTGTGTGTGTGTGTTAACTACCACAGATAGGTCAAATGTACATCGTACAGTGACAGATACGTATAAAGTATAGAGTATAGAGGCTGTTACTGCAGCAAAGGGAAAACCGACTCCCTATCATTAGCCTTGATTTCAATAGCAGCCTGGAGGAGCAGGTGTCTGCAAACTTTTGGCAGAGAGCAGAGAGAGGGTAAAGGGCCTTGCTCAAGAGCCCAACAGTGGCAGCTTGCCGAGCCCGGGTATCGAACCCACAACCCTGTTGTCTTCAATAGTTTGGAGCTCTGACCGCTAAGCCACCACTCAAAAGGCCTATCACTAGATTTGTGATGCCACAAATGCTCCTGTAGGTGTCCCAATACTATTTCTGTCCATACAGTGATATATTTACATATCTCAGTCACAAAATTACAGTAACGAAGCAGATTTTTAATAAACTGCCCTTTGAAGAGGAATAAAGAGAAATGCCTCATATTTGAAGGAAAAGTGATGCGAGGATGATGCGCCGAGGCAGGATTACTAAGAAGACAGAGTGTGTGAAGGCTGCAGCTGTGAAAATACAGGGTATCATCAGTGTGCGTCACCATGCGTGCTTTGAAACCTGCTTTTTGCTGTCTTGCCAGTGTTTCAGCGAGAATGCGGATAACTATGGACTTTAATGAAATAATTACACGGCTGAACGGAGCACGATACAGCTGTGTAATTGCTCCATTTCCAATATGGCCAGAGTTAACGTTACACCACATAATACGACAAATTGAGTTCTCTTCCTGACGCCGGTGAGACACACGGACAGATCCTGGGCTAATCTGGCCTCTTGTCAGCTGTAGTTCAAGTAAAGGTCCACGGTGGGACACTGATCAATCTTCAATCTTCATCCGGAATGGTCAGGATAAACACTGACTCGCCCCCTTATCCCCTTATCAACTGGAACTGGGCAGAGGAAGCCCTCCTCTCCAATGTCCCGATTCATCCTGATAAGCTGCGACAGGTTACAGCCCGGGCCGTGACGCAGATCTGCCCATGACTGGAAAAAAAATAATAATAAAGTAAATAGATGGATCAATTTTACACAGTTATTCTCTTAGAAAGGATGTAGTTGATCAGACGTGGACATTGATGGTTTGGCGTCTGAAGTTGGCTTCTTTAGTGATGTGGTTTCGAGGACCAGGTCCTCGGACTGTGACGTTACGGGACAAACCATAAGCAAGGCAAGCCGTCCAGTGTCCTTCATAAGCTAATGGCTAACCCCAAGAGACTGACTGTTTCTTTACGGGAGGTTTCACAGCAGGGCTTTTTCCAGACCCAGGTCCGAGAGTTCGGTTTATTTGGTTTACAAGTGTAAAAGCAAGTGTTTCCGAACCTGGGAGCGGCCTGGGGTTCCCTGACCTCTCTAACGCTCTTGTCATTGAATGCAATCAAATCCTCACAGCAAGTACAGCCAAGTACAAAATCTAGTAGAAACCCTTCTTTCCTGGACAGTTGAGACAGTTACTCCAACTAAAGCAACTAAAGCGAAACTGTGATTTTAGAAGAAACAATGAACGAGCAGGTGTCCCATTACTTTTGTCAATATGTATATATATATATATATATGTCTCTTTAGCTGAATGGATTTCTTTTGAAGGTTTGAGGTGAGAATGGAATTGTGTAAATTTCCAGACTATCACTTCAGTGCTCTGGCAGCCATTCCCGGGGTGAATATATGTGCAGGCACGTTTGCGCCGGGCTGGATCAGGCGAGCGGCTCCATGCCCTCACCTCTCGGCCCCGGCGGGAAATTCCGCACCCTTTCATCCGTTTGGAGGGGAGATTACTGACACCATCTCGCAGACGCGGTCCACTCCACTGCTCCCTATAGTCCCAAGGCTCTTAAAGCCCTTTACACCCGGCCTATCAGGCAGCACACACACACACACACATAGAGCAGTAAGGGCTGTGAGTGTGCAAACATATCTTCTGAAGAGGGGTTGGTGCATTAAGAGGGTGCGTGAGGTCAGGCTAGTCATTATGGTGACACAACAAGTGTTGACTGGATTACTGCAATAGCCATGGCTGAGTTCCAATTTAGGTCATTAAAGCTTTACTCAAACAACCAGCACAAATTAGCCCCCAGTCCAGAACCGCCACGTCATGCAGCACACGCCTCCAGTGTGCTCCCAGCTCTAGCAGCATGGATACAGGACCTCTGTTTAGGGTGACCAGACCTACCCTTTTTTCTGGACATGTGTTTTGTCTTTACTCCCAACTAAAATAAGCAATGGGAGCATGCAATGCACCCCCACCCCCCACCCGTCTATAGCTCCTCCTAGAACTAGCAATGGTCCCAATACTAGAAAAGGGAAAGAACCCCAAAGCAGGGAGGTCAGGATGTTGGATGATGATCACCACCCCACCTCATCATCCCCAACTCATCCCAAAAGTACTAGATGGAGCTCCACCACCATCACTCCAGAGACCACAGCTCTTCCACTGCTCCACAGCTCCTCAATGCTGGGGGGCTTTATACCCCTCTACTAGCCCACGCCTGGCATTAGGCAGCATGGTGCTGATAATGTTTATTTATCTACTTCAGAGAGTCCTATTCTATTGGCAGTACTTCATTCTCTACAGGGACTAGACAAGCTAGTGGGTGTGTATTAGTTTGCGTATTTGCGCATCTGTATCAGCAATGGATGTGATTTAATGTAGGGGGTGTCCACAAACATTTGGCCATATGGTGTATATAGAGATTTCTCAGTTTGAATAATATTTTAAAAAGGTAAAAAAAAAGGCAATAAATCCCAGGTGTATCAAATATGATACAAAATAAAAGTCCTTTATGCATTTTTTAAAATAATTAGTCAGAAGGTCAAATAAAGACTGCCAATTATTTGATGGGTCAGACTTTCGATGTCAGAAGAACCACTTTTAGATCCATAAAGAACCATTTGGGTTTGATGTAAGGTGGTTCTAAGGAGCTTCATACTCAAACATCTCCATTACAAACATGCTTCTCTTGGGTTTCCCATCAAAAGTGGCTCAAAGAACCATTTGAAGCCCCTTTATTTTTAGAAATGTGGCCGACTGGTAGACTAGGTGTCCCCACACCTTTGCTAGGCAGTGCAGGCATTGCCTACACATTCATCAGTGATGTCTTTAGCTGGTGTAGAAAGTAGGCCTTGAGGAGCAGCTAGGGCGCAGTGAGGGAGGAGTGTGTGTGTGTGTGTGTAGTGTGAGTGTGTGTGAGAGAAGGATTGTGGTGGAGGAGAGCATCTGTTCGTGCTCCATCACTGATACAGTAGTATTAATCACCAGCTACTTCAGCATGAGGCTGACCAGAGATGGTACAGTAACCAAGCAACCCCTTTCAAAACAGCAGTGCCATGCCGGCGATGGGTTGCCCTGGAAACAGGTGACTGAGCCGTTCTAATGGAGCGTGAGAGGGACAGGTCCACATCAGGGGACGACGTCCTCCCGCCTGAACACGTGGAATTAATGACGTGCGGTCCCTGTTAGTGAATGGGCGACTGAGCGCAGGCCTGAGTCTGAGCCTGGGCTTCGTTACAGTCTTTATGATATTATGATAACAGACTGGCCATAGCAGCTAAATGTGGGTTAAATGTGTGTGTTTTTGGTTTTAATGCATTAATTCAACAAATAAACAGTAATTATGCATTAAAGTGTGTTCCGTGTCGAGGATGTGGCACACATGATTTGACCAAGGGTGTCCAAACTTTTGCCTAAGACTGAAGTCAGTTGATTTCTACGGTCGTATATGCTTATACTGATATTATATTAGACAACAGCTTTGACTGATGAACCAATAAAACTACACCAATATGATACAGCAGTCTTATATGCAACCAATACAGTAAGTAAAGCAAGGGGGAAAAGACACGCCCAGTATGCAAATGAATGGAGCCTTGAGCCAATGGGAAAGATGTTAAGTTTAATACTTTAACACTACTCACATAACCCAACCACTCGCTTCACTAAAGCAACCCCGCTGAGATTCATTCACACAGTTCCATTCATTTGTAGTACAATAAATTGACAAAAGTATTGGGACGCCTGCTTGTTTACTGTTTTATCAGAATATGAAAGTGTTTATCCTGCTTTTGTTGGAGTGACTGTCTCCAGGGAAGGTTTTCTACTAGATTTAGGAAGAGCATTGCTGTGAGGATTGGATTGCAATCAGTGATGAGAGCTAGTGAGAGTTAGTGAGGTCGGGATGTGGGAGGATCAGCACCACCCCACCTTATCCCCAACTCCAGCAACATCCAGCTCAATGCTGGGGGGGGTTTATACTCTCTACCCTCTACTAGCCCACGCCTGGCATTAGGCAGCATGGTGCCAAAAGTTTCATGATGTTTATCTCCTCTAGAGAGTCCTAGTCTACACTCCTTTTTTTAAGCACACAGCACTCGTCCAAAACCAATATGATTAATAAGGCACTCTAGACCAGACACCCCCCCTCCCCGCCGTCACGTCGAATGTCAAGTGGTGTTTCTCCATCCACTCGGTTCCCTTTTAATGACATCAACCTGTTCTCATCTTTTCGGCTCGCTCCTTTTGTTCCGCCCCTCCGTTCCTCTCTTTGATTTGGCGGGCCGGCCTGCTCAGAGGTGGCCGGCGAGAGTCAGCCATAAAGGAGCAGAAGGATAAAGAGGAGAGGAAGAAAAGATGTGTATAGAATGGAAGAGGAGGCAGACAAAGCCTGCAGCTCCAGCAAGGAACAATGAATCACTCTCTCTCTCTCTCTCTCTCTCTCTCTCTCTCTCTCTTCACTTTCTGCTTCTCTCTCGCTCACTCTGGTAATGTGTGCCGACAATGGGACAACAATGGAGGGTGAGAGGGCATATGAGGACAGGGCTGAGCGAGGCCTGCCTGAAAGAGCTCGGGAACAGTGAAGTGAAGTGAATGATGGTGATATGAAAATATGCTCTGGACAGCAGGCATGAGGGATCTGGACCTCCAGGGGAGCAGGTCGGTTCTTCTGGCAGTTCTTCTTAGCCTTGTTAGCCATTCCAAGACTTCCTGAGTGATTTCTAGCTGTATACCAACAAACAGCAGCACCTATCTCATCCCACACACACACACACACACACACCTTGACTGATACACACAAGTATATTGATGAACAGACTACTTATTAACTCTCTGGTACAGCACAGAATTGATGGTTCCTACAGTAATAACGTTATACGATATATGGACAAAAGTATTGGGACACCTGCTCATTCAGTGTTTCTTCTGAAATCAAGGGTGTTAAAAAGAGTTGATCCTGCTTCTGTTGGAGTAACTGTCTCTACTGTCCAGAGAAGAAGACTTCCTGCTAGATTTTGGAGGAACATTGCTGTGAGAATTTGATTGGGCGCATTCAGCGACAAGAGCGGTAGTGCTTCCCAACTGCCCATCTCACCCTCCTAAAAGTACAGGATGGAACTCCACCACCATCATTCCAGCGAACACAGTTCTTCCACTGCTCCACAGCTCAATGCTGGGGGGCTTTACACCCCTCTACTAGCCCACGCCTGCCATGAGAGTCCTATTCTTTTGGCAATACTTTTGGCAATACTCTGCAGAAACTAGACATAGCTGAATGCATCCATTAGAAGGGGTATCCACAAACATATAGTGGACATATATATTGTAGTCCAGGTCCTTAGGTGACAACACCCTGCCATGCCATTGCACTACCTCCACCATGTTTGGAAGTTGGTATGGATTTCTGCTGAGGCTGGAGAGACCTGCTGTTCCTTGGAAGCTCTCTTGGAACCTTCGGTGACCTCCTGGATGGTTTGCTGCTGTTGCTTTAGGGACTCTTTTGAGAATATTTACCAAAGATGAAGAGAAGGTAGAGAACTGCACTCTGGGAACTAATTAGTGAACTGTTGTATAGCGCTTGAAGTAGCTGATGCTAGCCTGCAGCACTGTGTGTATTGACCACACTGTTGTTATTAGTGCATTAATGGCATGAGTGCTTTCACATCAGGCGTTTCCAGATTGCTGGCAGCTGTTGTTAGGTGCAGGGTTCGAAACTTCAGCCCAAATATAAAGTGAAGCAGCACTGAATGTCACAGGCTGAGAAAGAAGGAGCTAGCAGCACATCTGCAGGTGTGTGTGAATCACACAGCATCACATCAACTAGCTGATCTAAAATAGGTGTGTACAAAGTCTGGCTTTCCACAATGAAGGGACTGTATAGTACATATGAAGCAACATCTAAATGGACAAAAGTATTGGGACACATTTAAATTCATGTGCTTCTGAAATGTAGGGTATTAGTGTATCATGCTTTTGTTGAAGTAACTGTCTCTGCTGTCCAGGGAAGAATGCTTTCTACAAGATTTTGGATGAAGAGCATTGCTGTGAGGATTTGATTGCATTCAGTGACAAGAGTGACTGGTGGTGTGGACTGAATCCTTACAACAATTAATCCGTTCACCCATTGACCTATTCATCCAACTACTCATACACCCATCACCCCTTCTATCCTGCTGTGCATCCATCTACCCACCCACCTAATGACCCATCCATCATCCACCCACCTACTGACCAATCCATCCATCCACCCATCTATTGACCCATCCACCCATCCATTCACCCACCTACTGACCAATCAATCCATCCATTCACCTACTGACCAATCCATCCATCTACCTATCTATTGACCCATCCACCCATTTATTCACCCACCTACTGACCAATGAATCAATCAATTTATCCACCCACCTACTGACCCATCCATCCATACATACATACATCCACCTATTGAACCATACATCCATCTATCCACACACATACTGACACGTCCATCCATCCATCCATTCATCCATCTATTCACCCATCTATTGGCCCATCCATCATTCCATCCATCCACCCACCTACTGACCCATCCATCCACCCACCTACTGACCCATCCATCCATCCATCTATCGAACCATACATCCATCTATCCACACACATACTGACCAATCCATTCATCCAACCATCTACTGTCCCATCCATCCATCCATCCATCCATCCATCCATCCATCCATCAATCAACACATCCACCTTCCTGATCATCATGAGTGATGAGGGTGTGTAGCGTCTCTAGTGTAGTGTAATCAGCAGGGTGAGGATCAGGATCAGTGGAGAATGGTAAGCAGCACAATAAGGTCAGCAGCACAGAGGGAGCAGAAAGTAATTACAGCCCTCGCTGAAACGCTGCTGCATCACCTCCTCGTCTGAATAATCAGAATACATCACAGCCGCCGCCGATCGATCACGCTTTTAATTGTTAATGGACGAGGGCCACGCACTGCATAAACACACACACACACACACACACACACACACAGGTACATACACACATCCATACACCCACACACACAAGGTTATCCATGAGTCTTGTCATCATCAGGGCCCACACACACAAACAAACACACACACACACACACACACACACACACACTATTGATCAAGCGCTAAAAGCTAATGGAGGAGAGATAGCTACCAAGTCCAGCTCATCTCCCCCAGGCAGGTGCCCCGTCATACTGCCTGATTATAATTAGGCTTTACCTAAGATACATTAGCTGTGCGCTAATCAAGAGCAATTAATCGGCTAATGAGGAGACAGTATCTATCAGTCTATAATTGGTGACTGTGAAAAGGCAGCCTGAGCAGAGTGTCAAAAACTGACCTCCATCTGACCGCCACACACACACACACATCTGGTTACAGTACACACAGAAAGGGGACTGTCCTTGGTGTTCCTCATCATTTTCTGCTGCATTCAGATTCAGAACTTCACTGTACTGTATAATCTCTCTCTCTCTCTCTCTGTAGCTCGCTCGCTCGCTCTGTGAGAATGCCTCTGTTGTCTGTGTGAATATAACAGAGAGCTTTGTTGTGCTCTAAGATCTTCACACACACTGAATCACAGATGGCTGTGATATGGTTCTGGACTGAGTCTCTGCATCAGGGACGCATAAGAGCTTCTCCAGTCCAACATAGGCCCACAGGAGGTCAAAGGTCAAAGGAGAACAAAGGAGAATTCACACTGCATACAGTTCTGTGCTCACCACGATTTAAAGCAGCAGTATGTGAGAATTAGTACTTCTTGCTCCTGGGCTCCCCCTACAGTCAGGAAATGTGATTCACGCTTTGAGCCACGCCTAAAGGACAGGTTGTACACATGCATTTCTGGACAAGCTGAGAGAGCTCCAGAAGCGTCACTGAAAGGTAGAGCAGCATGTGGACTGAGGGGGTAGAGTAATACTACAGGATTGGACACTAATATGACTCTGGGTTACGCAGCGTTACGCTCACAGTTCTGGAGAGCGCCGTCCTGCTCGCTTCACCAGAGCTCCATAGTGCAGTTAGCAGCGCTCCGAGCCCGGAGTAGCAGCGCTAGAGACGCTGTCCTCCCTGATACAGTCAGTGGAGCAGCACCGTGATCCTGAAGCTGCTGATTTAGGGTAACAGTGCTGCATATTGCTGCTTTCAATTTTTAGATCTGAGATGATCTAATCAAAAAGTTATTTACTTTTCTTTGAATCTTTGAATTTGTGGTATTTTCTTAAATTGATCATGAATATGTCTTTTATGCCTGGTCAAGCTACATATTAGATACTATTTTGTCATTTTTTTTCTTACACTAAAAAAAGGTTTCCAGGTCAGTGACACAAACCATAGTCAATTTGATTTAGGAATCATAAGACTTACTTATTTATTTATTTATTTATTTATTTATTTATTTATTTATTTATTTATTTATTTGTGTTCAATGGCAATGGCTTAACATGCTTTACCTACCAGGACATGAAAGGACATGTGGAGAGATACAATTACAACTAGCTAAATGGCTTTTTTAAAGCATGCTGACATAGACATGTTTACAAATGTATTTATTCATATTATTTTTTTTCTTTTTTTTTCCTTTTGTTATTATTTTTACTGTTACCAATGGAAATAAATTAAATTAGACCCCAAAACTCAGAATACTTAATGAATTACTTTTTAATTAATAATTATTATTCATTTTTAGAGGAATGTCAGTCACAGGTTCTTAGATTCATCCGAACACCCTGTCCTTGCCCCCCTGATCCTAGCTGAAAGATAGATATATAGACAGAGTCAGAGTACAAAATAAGAGAGAGACACAGAGAGAGAGAGAGAGAGAGAGAGAGAGAGAGAGAGAGAGAGAGGGATGGGAGGGATAGAGGAGTGTAAGAGTGTAAGTGAGATATATATAGAGAGGAGTGAGACAGACTGAAAGAGTGAGAGAAAAAGGAATCGAGTGCTAGAACTAAAGTGTAAGAGGGAAAGAAAGGTGAGAGAGAGCGAGAGAGATTGAGAACGAATGGAAGGAGACACTGCATGAACACCTGAGCAGCGCTCCGGAGCGCACGGGCAGACGTCACTCCTCATTTGCATAATGTTCACTGTGCTCATGTCAACATTATATTAGGTGTGAAAAATGAGATTTACGGCGGCGGGGGCAGTGACATTATTAAACCCATCACACTCATTAACATTTTAATGACCTGCAGGTTTTAGTTGGCCGTGAGAATGTGCATGTGTGTGTGTGTGTGTTTGAGTGTGTGTGTGTGTGGGGGCAGTGTTCTCACTCCTAAAAAGCTAAATTAACAGCCTTGCAGATTAACATGGCCGAATGCCCAGCACCAGCCCACACTGACCCTCACTCTCTGCCCCGCTCTGAGACACGGCTGCTTGAGCTTCAGCTCCAGACCTGCCACATCTACACCAGCCAGCACTGCCTGCAGAGCCCCTTCACATTCATTAGAGCACTCACAGTACATGTCCAAATGTTTGTGGACATCACAAACAGCATTCAGCTGCTTTAAGACGCACCCATTGCTGACATGGATGTGCAAATGTTATTCCATGCAGAGAAAGAAGTACTGCCAATAGAATTGGACAGTCTGTAGCACATGAACCTTTAGGCACCATGCTGCCTAATGCCAGGCGTGGGCTAGTTGAGGGGTATAAACTAATGTTTTTGCTTCTTCCCTGGACAGTAGAGACAGCTACTCCAACAAAAGCAGGAGAAACTTTTTTTAATATCCATGATTTCAGAAGAAACAATAAACAAGTAGGTGTCCCAATACTTTTGTCCAATCCGACCAAGACTTAGGTTAGCTTGTGGAGTCTAATTTGGGACCTCTTGCAGGAAAAGGTTGCCCTCGCTTGCTCTCCTCACGACACCGGACCACTCCAGCCCAAAGCTTATGGTTTTATAAGGACAGGAGGAGCCAATGAGGTGAGTGCTGCTGGAGAACACTAAAAATAGCTCTAAGTGCTTTTGCAACTCAGTGAGGCAGGGGAATAGGTCGCATCTGTTACCATACTAACCCTTTGCTTGCTCCGGAGTGAATGCGACCGCCATACGGAATAGAGCTCATCATCACCAACCATGTTGTGAAGGCAGTGCCATAGTCTGGGACATATTACGGGAGCAGGTGCCAAAAATGACTCTGGATGTGGACTCAGGGCATTATTTTAGTGCAACCACTGTTAAAGCCCCATCATTTTATATGTAATAGATCCAAAAGTTTGTGGACACCCCTTCTAAGTAGTAAATTCAGCCACTTAATAATAATAATAACCAGCAGTCGTCTTTATATCTGTGATGAAGACGTCAGCAGAAGATGCTTTAAGGCCTACAGGTTGGGAGGTAGGGCCTCCGTGCTTAAATGGTTTGATGCATAATTCACTGGATCTTCTCCATGTTGGAGAACTTTTCACATATGTTTTCTTTAAAGAAGAACCGTATATATTTGGAGCTATAAGGAACCGTTTTTGGTAAACGGCTGCCCACCGCTAGCAGAGCAATGTTCTCAAACAATGGCAGGACACCAAGACACCGTTCTCGGAATTCATTGCTGTCGGAGGGCTCAGTAGAGGTGTAAGACTGAAGGGATTACATTCCCTCTTGACTTCTTCTTGACCCTCTGGAGACTGACAGTGCAGTGTGTAGAGTGCCTCCCTCAAATGCTTCCCCCCAGGGACAAAATGTGTTCTGGTTGTCAGGCAAGAAGCCCTAGAGGGAGGGGTAGTGGCGACAGCCTAGCCCGAGAGGGGAGGAGGGAGGAGGGGGAGAGAAGCAGATTCCTCGAGGGGGCGGCTGAAGGTGGAACAACATGTATGACACACACATTCATTCTCCTTCAGGCCGCGAACGCTTCGTTCTCCAGTTTCTAAAAGGGAGGAACTCTGAGTTACATTTGTGTGAATTTTACATCCAGCCAGGAGTTCTGACCAATCTGGTCAACCAGCATGACCGAGATTCTGGACTGACCAGAAAGATCAGCTCGACCAAATCAGTCAACCAACTGGACCAAACTGGTCGACCAGCATGACCGAGATTCTGGACTGACCAGAAAGATCAGCTTGATCAATGTAGTCAACCAACTGGACCATTGGTCAAGCTGCTCATACTGATAGACCATCTAAACCATCAAACTCAGAAGAAAACCAGTTCATGGTTCTGCATGTTTTCTTACCTGTTTTTTGACCTCACCTTGACCCTCAAAAACCAGCTTAGACCATCTGAGTCCAGCTCCGTCTTCTCTGATCGACCGCCCTTGAGTTAAGGGTCATTTTAAAATCTATATTATACCACTGCACTTCAGTTCTACACCAAACCTGTTGCTCTAAGTGCATTTCTGAGCCCACCGAGCCCACCGAGCCCACCTCTGCTGGCCACTCTGATGAATTTTCTCTCTATGCTTTATCTGACAGTGTGAGACAAATTGGTACATTTTGGAAAACAGGGCAGGCCAGAGCAATCAAGCATGGACTCATCCGAACCTCGCTGGCTTCTCTGCAGGAGGGATTGGGGTTGGGGGGGGGGGGTGTTGGGGGTCCTTCTGGGTAACCATGGAGATGGAGCGTTTTCCATCTCCTCTGTTAATCCAGGCTTCCCCTGGGGGTGAGTTGTTCCAGGATGTGGCGCGTTCATATCACAAGCTCGTTAATGTCATTAAAGCAGACTTCACGCCAAGGCCAAGGCCAGAGGGGACCAGGTCCTGGTGCGAGAGTAAAGCCTGTGCGAAGGAGTGCGTGCGTGCAAGTACCGGAACTGTCTACTTCGCCACAGGGGTGTGAAGGACCCCTCTCTGGTGACTGGGTTAATTTAGCAACAGCTGAGTAAGAGGGTTGATGTGGTTGTGGTGTGAGGGATGTGTGTCCAAGCAGGGCCGAGGCTTCATTACTGCTCAGTAGGAAAGTGACTGTAACACTTTCGGCTTTACTTTTTCCTTCAGAACTCAGAAATTACGGTGAATACACTGGCTGTCTTTTGATATACATTATTATTATTATTATTATTATTAATATTATTATTATTATTATTAATAATAATACAGCCACTGATTAGTGCTGTGAAAACTAGGCTATGTGCTAACAGAGCGCATGACCACTGGTTAGCACAGCACTGGTTAGTAAACAAGGCCACTGTAGCTAGGCTTGAGAGAAGGGGGCAGGCCTACCAAATGAGTAAGCTGGTCTGGCTCCACCTCT
>NC_132900.1:31063720-31068720 GCF_030463535.1 Salminus brasiliensis
CCCCGCCAAAATCTAGTAGAAAGCCTTCCTTCTTCTCTGGACAGTAGAGACAGTTACTCCAACAAAAGCAGGATCAACTCTTTTAATACCTTTGATTTCAGAAGAAACAATGAATGAGCAGGCATCCCAATACTTTTATCAATTCAGTGCACTCCTTTTTTTTTTCAAGGTAAAAAAAATAGCCTTGTACATTGTTCAGGCTCAACTATCGTAAGGTTTCAAGGTTTCCGGCGTCTACTTTTCTGCTGCCGGAACTGCAAAATGCCTCACGGTTTTCAATTTATAGCAAAAAAATAAAATAAAATAAAAATAATATCTATCTGAAGTGTCGGAGAAAAAAAGGCAGATCCAAAGTTTTCTTGTGACAAGGACATACATATTTAGAGGGACGTTCAGCCAAGGTTCTCTACAAAATCAATCCACAGCCTCTGGTAGTGCACTGTGTGTGTGTGTGTGTGTTTGTCTGTATGCCTGAATTAGACCCAGCTAAAGAACGAAACCGTGAGCGCACTCATCAATGCTTCTCTCTCGGAGCCTGACTATCGAATGCTGGCTTTTAATTGGACGGAAAGCTGACAGCTTTTCTCTCTCCGGAGCACAAGTGTGTGTCTCCGCAGTCATGGCCTGTCTGCTCGTTCACACTCTTTCTCTTTCTGTCTCACACACACACACACACACATAGACAGCCCTCCTCGAGCATATTTCAATATGCCGAACAAAAGAGCGAGAGGAAAAGAAGAAGGAGGAGAAGAAGAAGAAGAGGAGAAGAGAGAAGTTCATGCACCTTAAAATAGCTCATTAATATTTATGAGCACTTCCAAAAAAAAGAAAAAAAGAAATACATTTCACCCTCTTTTCTGATCTCCAGAGAGCGATTCCGATGAATAAAACACGGGAGTGAAAAAACAGAGCCACCCTGGCCTTCGCCTATCGTTCCACTAACATTGGAGCTGCTGATGCGGGTTCTCCTCGCTGTAATTAATAGCAGCTGGAGCCGAATCAAGTTGGAGATCATCATCTGAATACGGGACAATGCAGGAATCTTGGATGTACCTGAGAACAGACCTCCCGAGCTGGAGAACAATGAGCTGGGTGAAGTCCAATTGAGTCAGCTAACAATAACTTCTGCTCCAGCGCTGCTGTTATCTGCCCGAGAACGGCTGCAATGGAAGAAATCCTGCTGAACGCTGGGAAAATAAAGGTGCCACAAAAGGTGCTTTGGAGCAAGGCCACAGAACAGGCATGTCAAGCCGGATTCCTCCTGGGAGATTAACGCCGTTCCTCGTTGGGCTCGAGACTCAGTTCATGGTCTTGCTACTTAGCTGACGAGCTGAATCAGGCGTATGTTTAATGAGGCGGGCCGCCGAGGCCTACGGTGCCATGGGCTGGGAGAAGAACCCTTCAAGCTTCCAGCTCAAGTTGAACCTTCTTCAGGAGATGTTCTTGAGAAGATTCGCTGGATTACAATCCACTTGCATAAGGAAGAGGAAGCTAGGAGTTTCCAGAAGTGGACAGTTCCATTATTGACAATAAAACATGGGACTACGAGACCAAAGAACCATGCAAGACCTGGTAGACCAGCAAATTTCCAATGGATTTACCACTCCAGAGTCCAGTCCAGTCCAGACCTCATTGAATTACGGACTGCGTCTGGAAAACTAATGTTCCACATCTAAAATGTGGAAAGCGAGTCTCCAGTTTGCGGGACAGTTGCGAAAGGCTGCTCGACAGGACGAGAGAGAGGACGCTAGCCTTTCTGGCCATGGAGCGAGAACCTCCACTACCAGTAGGGCGTTGGGTGTGATGGGTGCACTTATGGGTAAATATAAAATGCTGGGGTTAGCTTGCATAGCCTTCTGTGTGTGTGTGTGTATCTCTGAGCTTCATGTTGTTTGTCAGTTATGTGCACCGTCAGTAGACTACTGAAATTTAGGGTGAATAATGAGGAAATATTGGAAAATCTGGAAAATTAGATTTTCTTTGAGTGTAATATTGCCTTTTCATGCCGAATATTTACCGTTACATAATGAACGGCTTTTTAAAATACATTTTAGGACACAAGCGTCTCGGAAAATGGTGACTGGCTACATTTCAGACGCAGAGCACTCAGTATAAGTCTAAAGAAACGTTCATTCTACTTCACAATAAAACAAAGGAGTGATGGGAGCGACAGGTTTAATGAACAAGGCCTGGAGTGGAGTGGTACTGCATGCCTGTGGCTTGTCATTCTGCTACTGCGGCTGTGGCCTGCAGAGAGGCAGAGATACATCATTTATCTGTGTCTTTTTATTATTTATGAATGCTATAATGGGGCTGTGTATTTCCTCACATTTCTGGAATACTGCTACCAAATATTACGCCCCCCCAAGAAGCTTGAGGCCGCAAAGTTGCATAAAGCAATGTGCCGTAAGTATAACGCCCACGATAGTCTCGGGAAACAATGATCTACGTAATCTGAAGGCGTAGGACTGACTGGCTGTTCCACTGCATTCTTTTACCTCCGTAATGCTGTTTATCCACGCTTTGAAGGTTTCATTACCAGTTCGCCCGAATCCCACCAGGAGACATGAAATCACTGTTAAATCCTCCATGTGGAACGCTGTAGTGGATAAACTTTACAACCTGTCCTTCATCGCGTGCTTCATTTGAACAAGCCTGGGGCTAATGGTGCAGCTTACAGGTATCATGCAAGTAATCTGGGCTGGCAGGGGAGTGCTGGCGAACCGGTCTGGCCTCTTAAACAGCGTCCCTGAGAGAGATGAGCCGAGGTATCATTAGTTTGGCATTAACTACAGGCAGCGTGAGCTTCAGCCCAGCACCTCATTGCAACATGAGCTCTATTGGGTTGGCTTGAGCTCTCGGCACTCCAGCCCTGAAAAGCTTCTGCAAATCTTCTGAACAGTATAAATTAGGGCTGTACATTGGCAAGAACCTGGCAAACACCTAGGCCACCTAGTGGTCTGGAGTTTAAACACAACACTAAATGAACCACTGTCTGCCACCAACCCTTACATCTAACCTATTCATTAATAATCAATACTGTGTTTTTGAGAATCCAAACAGTGTTATAATATCGCAATACTCCAGTATATCGATATTGTCCTACACCTTTAGCATAAACCAGCATTACAGCAGCCTATAGCAGTCCCGCCAACAATGCTCAACAACTACAGCATCTTCAGGAGGGTTCAATTTCCCAGTACACCATCTCAGAGGCATGATGCCACAAAGCCCATTCAGGACCTCACTCCAGCATGTCACCTCTGAAGGTTCTAGAGTTAGCACAGCCAGGTATGTATGAACAGGCGTCTTCTCACCTCACTGCATCAGTGGTGGTTCTAGCTTGAATGACACCACCCTTGGTGAACCCCCATTAGGGGGCCATTGGGAACCAACCATTGGGAAGTTCGGGTACAATCCCAAACAATCATGTGAGGGTAGGTCTGTCGTTCCTCCAACCCAGGCATTATTAAGCGTATATAGTACATCCCATAACATACCATATCAGCCATGATATGGAGAACTAGCACCAAGACTAACATTAGCAGAAGAGACTTAGGTGAGACCTCCATGAGCATCAGTAAGCCTTAGGTGCCCATGACTCTGGTGCTGGAGAACTTTTGGTAGGTACTGACCACTGCATGTCGGAGAAACCCCACAAGACCGGCCTGATGTTTTGAAGAGGTTCTGACCGGTCTAGAAAATCACAGCTTGGTTCTTGTCAAAGTGTCTCAAACAAAAGTAATGGGGACACCCAAATCGTTTGGTGACAGGTGACTTGACTCTGTCTCTTCCCTAGAGTGCCACTAAGTAACTCCACTGGCCCCAGCCCGGACAATGCCAGAGACAGAGGAAGAACGAACTAGGCTAGTTCCCCAACCTACTGTCTTCATGGACCCTGCGAGAGAGGACGAAGGTCCTCCATGTCTTCCACTGAGTCCAGACTCTGAGGATGTACTAGTGGTTGTAGCCGACAAACCACTTGTCTTCATGGACCCTGTGAGTGAGGATGAAGGTCACTTACTTCCTCCACTGATTCCAGACTCTGAGGATGTTATTGTGACTGAAGATGACCATCCTCTCGTCTTCACGGACCCTATGAGTGAGGACGAAGGTCACTCACCGCCTACGCCACTGATCCCAGACCCTGGGAATGAAACTGTGATTGAAGATGACGAGCCTCTTGAGTTCATTGACCCTGTGAGAGAGGATGAAGGTCCTCCAAGTCCTCTAATGAGCTCTGAGGATGAAACTGTGATGATGAAGAAGCTAACGAACATGGCGAAGTGGTCCTGTATGTTCCAGAGCTCTTACTGAATTTACTTCACAACCCAAATGAATTTTCAGTGGAATGACCCCCCATCACTGTGTTGGGGAGTTGCGCTTCAGTAGGAATGAGTGCCAAGTAAGCCAGATTTCGCTCAAGACGACGCTGAAGAACTGAGAGGGCAAACCGATGGCAGTTGCAGTGCCAAGCAAGGTGGCCAAGTTGGGAGAGTCCATCTTAGCCATTTGATGACTGTCCTCTGCTGGACATGCTGGCCTGGAAAGCTGATAAATGTGACCTTTAAGTCTGCGGGGGATTCTTTCACACCTGAATGGTAGCCAATTTATCGTAACCCACCACCTGTGAATGGCTCCAGTGCAGGTGGGCAAAGGGTCTCATTCAGTGTGTTAATGAGAGGCACATGACTTTTTTTCTGATGCGTATTGTCCATGTCCATTTTGTCCATTTTCAGGAGGTTCCAGAGACACCCCAATGCCACGTCCGAACGACCAGGCCCAAGATGGCTTTAGGCCTAGATTACAATTGTATGATTCTGATGATGCTCAGGCTTATAGCTCGAATTCTCCTACTGCTTCTGCAGGCCAGAATTCCAGAGACTCTGAGGAACAGAGACACTGCAGAAAGAGGAGGTGAGACAGTGACTCTCTGGGTTGCTCCTTCAACAGAAATGAGAGGGAGGACAGCTCCAGCAGGAGGAGAAGACCAGAAGAAC
>NC_132900.1:31073720-31196220 GCF_030463535.1 Salminus brasiliensis
TAGCAGACAGCTGTAATTATGTGCTGGAGAGCTGCAGAACACACAGATGCATCGGACTCCATTAGTTTTCAGTCACTATCAGCCACAACTGGCATGTCTTCAGCGAGGAGGTTCAACACAGGGCACTCGATTGAACAAAAGCTAAATGAGCTAAGAAAATTGTCTCTGCACAGCCATCGTTTGCCGCCGCC
Source organism: Salminus brasiliensis (assembly GCF_030463535.1). NCBI lineage: Eukaryota > Metazoa > Chordata > Actinopteri > Characiformes > Bryconidae > Salminus > Salminus brasiliensis. Next base: position 31,073,912 of record NC_132900.1, read on the forward strand.
AATGGAATACCATCGAACATGCGATTATTAAACGCAGTAGTAGGCTAATCATTAGCTTGCTCCTGGCTGTAACTGGGAGACGGCAGCGGTTGCTACAGCGATTGCCGTGGTGATGAGCGAGCGCAGAACGGGCTCTCTCACACTCTATTTCCACCGCACTTCAAAGCGGCTCTCTGTCTGTCGCAGATGGTCGCTTGGACCCCGATGCTGCCTCGAGACCCCAAGCACATCCTCACACGGCCATACTTGGGTTTCCCACAACCGCTCCCCTACACGACCCCGAATTACGGCCTGCTTCCCTCTACCGCATCCAGCCTGATTCCATTAGCATTAACTTGCTTCATTAGCCACGAGACAGGCGGCAGCTCTTCCAGGGTTTGTCCTTCCGTCTTTAGGAGTGTTTTTTGACTGCTTCTTTTAGAGGGGACAGGTGTTCCTTTTGTCTGTCGTTCCGTCCTGTGGTCGCAGAAGCGGCTAGGCCACCACCCTCTCCAGGGTATGGGGATAAAGAGAGGATTTCAGCCCCTCTGATTAGCGCAAATTAAAGTCAAGGATTAGCGACACACTGTCTGGACTCCTGCTGGAAATTCGAATACAGAGGAAGGAGGTAAGAGGTCGAAAATGGATTGAAATTCCACTGCAGAAGAGAACGACAGACACACATCAGCCCACTGGATGTTTTGACAAAAAAAATGGGACACTGCTCATTTACAGTTTCTTTTGAATTCTGAAGTATTAAAAGGAGTCGATCCTGCTTTTGTTGGAGTAACTGTCTCTTCTGTCTAGGGAGGAAGGCTTTCTACTTGCTGTGAGGATTTGATTGATTGCATTCAGCGACAAGAGCTAGAGATAGTAAGGTCAGGATCATCCCCCCAACTCATTCCAAAAGTACTGGATGGAGAACTGACCGTTATTCCAGAGAAGCATAACTGTCTTGGAGGAATACCCAACACACAGCTCTGCTAGACTCTACTAAGCTTTCTTTCCAGGTTGTTAAGCTAATTTGTTAACCATTGATTATTTTGAGACATGCCCCGGCCCGAGCGGCGGAAGTCGTGCAGAAGAAACAGGAGGTCATTTCATGGTTATCTTGTCCCTGACGACTGATTGGCCAAACCGCTGCCAGTGGAAATAACGCAGCAGACAAACGTCAGTGCAGACGCATGCATGCAAAACATGGATACGCTGCATTTTATGATCCAGTGTTGTGCCCAAAACAGTCGGGCCTAACAAGGGAAGAAGGAGAAGAAAGCAAAAGAGACAAAGGAACTCCACTTCCTGCTCCACGTCACCCTGAACCACCTTATCCGACCTGACAACCGGCTCGCTTAGCCCAGTCAAAACAATACGAGCGTCAACTCTGCTGTACCTACACAACTACAGTATGTCAGGCTACCCTGCACCACCCATACATCCAGCTTAGAGCCAATGACTGACCTTGAGACTGCCATCCACGGCCAACCACTGCTTCACCAACTGCCACCAAGAGCCAATGACTGACCATGAGACTGCCATCCACGACCAGTCACTGCGTCATGAACTGCCACCAAGAGCCAATGACTGACCTTGAGACTGCCATCCACGGCCAACCACTGCTTCGTCAACTGCCACCAAGAGCCAATGACTGACCATGAGACTGCCATCCACGACCAGTATATGTGTCATGAACTGCCACCAAGAGCCAATGACTGACCATGAGACTGCCATCCACGACCAGTATATGTGTCATGAACTGCCACCAAGAGCCAATGACTGACCTTGAGACTGCCATCCACGACCAGTCACTGCGTCATGAACTGCCACCAAGAGCCAATGACTGACCTTGAGACTGCCATCCACGACCAGTCACTGCGTCATGAACTGCCACCAAGAGCCAATGACTGACCGCGAGACTGCCAAAAAACAACTAATTGCCTGCTACTGTACTGAGCCAGCGGCTCCACCTGAACACAGACTTGACGCTCTTCTCATCACCCACTGTAAAAACCTCTGTTCTGCCATCAGGATTGACGTGGTACCCTCACAGCACTCCCTCTGCACTCTGCGTTACCTCTTCAGACTGTCTTTTCTTCTTTTACTGCTACCCATCACGTCATGTGAGCGGTCAGAAGAACTACTGCCTCCAAGTTGAGGTAGCTACTGAGACAGGATGAGGACCTATATATGCACCCATACATACCATTCAATCATTTAATAATCTGATATAATTGTAATAATAATTTAAATAAAAATGAATAAAATAACGCTAGAAACTCCCGGACAAAAAATTAGCCACCTTGCATGTTTAAGGAGGTAGTAACTTCTGGCTCCTGCAGATGGAGCTGCACAGGGATGATCATGCTGTAAATATCTGCAGGGTGTGTAATGGGATTCGTAGCTTGAGAAGAAGTGGTGCAGTGCAGTGAGGGTCTCATTGGATGTGTGGAAAAAGTGATTTTGAGCATTTGGGCATGTAAAAGTGACCACAGTGTGCAGGAAGTAGCTGAATAGCTGGAAGCAGGCGGTCATACGGGTCTACCAGCAGTGGCAGAAATGCCTACAGCCTACAGCTCAGGTAACTTATTACTTCATCATAGATTAGAATAAGATGCTTTCCAAGAGCGCTAACTGCTAAGAGAACGGGAAGGGGAGGTGAATGGGCAGGTGAATGAGCAGGTGTCCCAAAACTTTTGTCCATTGAGTGTACTTTACCTTGTAAGTGGCAGTTTAGCAGTGTTGCTTTCAGTAAAGAGCTATGTATGTATATAGAGCTGCCACTGTTCTCCAGCCACTGAAAATCAGAACGTGATTGGTCCGTTGCTTTTCAAGGGCACTGACTGCTAGGAGAACAGGGAGGGGAGGTGAATGGGAGGGGAGGTTATTTGTGTAATTTGCATAGGTGGGATGAAATTAGACAGATTGTACATGTGATATGGGGAGACAAGGGAGCTCAGTTGTGTGACAGTAAATGTGTGTGTGTGTGTGTGTGTGTGTGTGTTAGGATGGCACAGTTGATGTTCTGGTAATCCTGGCAGACTGCTGTCAAGTTGTCATGGCTGTAGTGACGGGATAGCAGCTGTACTGCGGGCTGCTCCAGGATCAAGCCAGGCACGCACACACACACCCACACACCCACACACACACACACATTGCCCTGAGTCACCTCTAATATGACACCTGCTGGTCACTGCCAGCTACGCGTACCTCAGAGATCCAGGGCAGGTGTGATAGTGATGAAAGCGTGAAAACATATTTTGGGTCAAAATTGTAGAAATTTACAGTAATTTTGCCTTAAAAATCTTATTAATTTGAAAATTTGCTATTAGTTTTTAGCTAATAAATGTACCTTTGTCCATTTTATCAAGAATAATAGAGACTTGTTGAGCTCTGGATGTAAACAAAGCCCAAGCCACCAAGGCTCCCAGAAACAGCACACAGGTGCAACCCCTCTTCAACTGGCTCTCCGTCCTGCATGCGATGCTTGACCACGCCCCTCTCCATACATACTGCAATGTGACAGTATCACAAAGGCAAAACTGGAGTTTAAATCCAACAAACTATTTAAATCTATTTAAATAAGGACAAAAAATTAGAGACGGGTATTTTTTCATTCTTAGAAATCATTACACCTTCTCTAAAGTCCTAGAAGACCCTGAGGGTTCCCCACTGAGTTTGAGCAACACTAATTAGTGCAAAACTAAAGAAGCAAGCTTTGGAAACCAACTATCTTGGCTTATTAACTACCTTTAGAGTACAAGAAAATCTGTTAATTTCAATACACTACATGGACAAAAGTATTGGGACACCCGCTCACTCACTGTTTCTTCTGAAATCAAGGGTATTAAAGTGTTTATCCTGCTTCTGTTGGAGTAACTGTCTCTACTGTCCAGAGAAGAAGACTTCTATTAGATACTGGAGCAGAAGTATTGCTGTGAGGATTTGATTGCATTCAGTGACAAGACTGTTAGTGAGGTCAGGATTTTGGATGATGATCACCATCAACCTCATCATCTCCAACTCCTCCCAAAACCATTAGATGGATCACCACCATCATCATTCCAGAGAACACAGTTCTTCCACTGCTCCACAGCTCCCCAATGCTGGGGGGCTTTATACCCCTCTACTAGCCCACGCCCCAATAGGGTCATGATTTTTTTGATCTGCTCCAGAGAGTCCTATTCTATTGGCAGGACTTCTCTACAAAGCCTAGACAAGCGGTGTGTGTTTTCCTGCATTTGCACATCCGTGTCAGCATAGGTGCAACATAAAGTAGCTGAATGCATTCAATGTGTCCACAAACATTTGGACATGCTGTGTAACTACAGCTGGTCTAACAGCCATTGATAATTAAATGAAGGCTGCCGTGTAGTCCTACAAATCTAGCCTGCGGAAACCCCTTGCCGCGCCCGTGCCCACCCTAAACCTCCATAAATACTAAGTTGCCTTTGCAATGAAAGGATCCGAACTAGAACGCCGTCCAGGAGGACAATGGAGCCCCCCATCTCGCAAAGCCGGCATCTCTGGCTGGGAGTCAGGCCCAGACATGTCGCTCCGGGTTCAGGCGGGGCGAGAGCCTAAAGCCCCTCTTTATGGGATCCTAATCTCATTCCGGCAGGCCCGTCATATTCCGTCACGCCGTACGCCTTTAATTCAGGATTAGCCCTCTCCCAGCAACATAAAGATGCCTTCAGTAGCCCGGTAATGGCCGGCGTCACAGTGCGCTAATCTTTCACAGCACAGGCCCGGGGCAGTTCAGAGAACCTTTTCAAAGCCTCCGAGGCCGCGGAGCCGCCGCTTAGAACAGAGATGGACTCTAGAACCCTCTTGAAAAGCGAGTCAGCCACGCGTTTGAGCTGTTTCCAACAAACAAACTGGCCGGCGAACAAAGGCGGAGAAGGGTTCAAAATGGAAAAAAGCAGCTACAGTGGAAGAGGGTTTGTCATTGTGTTTTGCCGTGCCTCTAACGAGGTGATTACTCATGTAAACCGGTCGCTTCGAGAAAAGCATGGAGCCATCACACCATCTGTTTCTCTTTTCTTGTCGGAGAGTGGCTGGGATTTTTATAACTTCGCTAACGCTGGCACAGATGAATGGATCCACTGCACTGCTGCTCAGTTTACACACACTGGGTAATGCCTTCTTTCTGCTGCTGGTGGAAGCCAGCGATCCATCTAATATTTTACAGTGGGTAGAACCTCAGTCTTGGCTTGCCTGCCTGCATCTATGGACCTAATCTAACCCTGCATTTGAGATAAACGTAGGGCTCTACTTTTCTCCCCCATTTGGATATCCAACCTTTACATATTCTCCCCTCTGCCTCCTCCAACACATACACAGCCAGCCATCGCCTCTTTTTCCGGACGTGAGATGCAATGTCACCAGGCAAGAAACGTGCTTGGAGAAAAGTGCTGCGAATGTGGTGGAATTACTGAACAGTGGAAGCGTTCAGTGGAAGCGAGTGTCTGTCAGACCACGTAAAGTTACAGAGCGGGGTCAGGGCCGAGTGCTGAGCTCATAGAGCTCATAGTGCAGAAAAGCCTCCAACTGACTCAATAACTGCAGCAGAGCTCCAGACCTGCTGCTGCTGGTAGAGCTTAGAGCAAAGCGAGACCATATTAATACAGCCTATGGGTTTAGAACGGGATGCCATGAAAGCTCCTGTAGGCGTAATGTGTAGGTGTCCCAATACTTTTGCCCGTATTTTGTGTCAGGGGTTACAAAATGCCTATACACACATTTAGAGATTTAGTGTGAGCTGTATTTATTTATTGTATATGTAGAGAAGGCACAGAAAGTGACCTGTGTGTGTGTGTGTGTGTGTGTATGGAGGGGGGTAAAGATAAAAGTAGGAAGAAGGAGATCAAGGAGATAGCTTTAGTGCTGAACCATGAAGATGGACTACACCCTTCCACGCGCCTCCTCCTCGTACTCTTTCTCCTCTGCTGACACATCATTTCTTTTGGTCTTCTCTTCTTTGATCTTTGTCTCTTTTTTACCTTTTTCATTTCTCCTCCTTCTCCTCCTCCCTTTGCTACTTTCCATGGATAGCCCTCGTTCTCCCAGTCTGCCACCGGCTCTCTTCATTCCTTCACTGCATTGTTTGGCAGTAGGCTACAGGGTTATCCACAGCGTGCCTGACCTCAGACAATGGGTGTAACAGAGAGAGAGAGAGAGAGGGTGGGGAGGTAATAGAGTGTTTGAGAATCACTCCGACGCTCCAGCATAAAATGATCAAGTCACCTCTATCCCTAACCCTATTTGAGAAACTCGGGAGCCTGTGTGACCTCGGCAGATTCACAGCGGAAAAGTCGGATGGAGTTTTCGGTTACATGATGAAAGGAATCTGCAGATCCGAGCCTGAAATGCTGGACCATACCTCATGATTATGACTTCATCAAATCACATACGCACCATTTTTAAAATTCATTTGTACGTCCAATTTGTCCCTTTTTCTCCCAGTTTGAATCTGCCATCTAACCCACTGCTCCCAACACTAGGGGGCTCTCTCTCGTGGTAGCACACCGTCTTCTCTGTAGGCAAATACTTGGTGGGTAGATGGCGCTCTCACCCCTCAGGGTAGCCAGTGCTTTCCTCCAAGCACGTCGGCTACCCTGAGGGGTGAGAGCGCCATCTACCCACCCAGAGAGAGAGAGATAGAGTCCGGCCAGTTGTGCTATCTTGGACTCCGGCTGTTGATGGCAAAGTGGCCTGGCTTGGGATTTAAACTCACAACCTCTGGGCCATATAGTGGCAGCTCATGGTCCCAAAAGAATTCAGTTATAGCCTGACTGCAGTCTGACCAGCGCTGGAAGTGGTACCAGTGTAAACCAGCAGGAAGCCAGCTGAGGTCAAAAGTTAAAGTTAAAAAATATGAATGGGAGTTTTCGCAAGGCTCAGCATGATGTCTGTTTACGGATAAAGTCCCGCCCCTCAACAAAAAGAGCCAATCAGCTTGTAGGTCATGCTGCGAGTGGAGAATCTGAGCAAATGGTAGCCAGAATATATTTATTTGACTAAAAAAAGATGCTTCACAAAGATGCCCACCGAGTGAACACACTTGCCTATAAGGACTTTGGTATGTGTCCCACTTTGAGCACTGAGCCTGACCACTTTCTGTAGGAGCTCGCTGCTCAAGTGCCTGGCTGAGAGGAACATAATTCTCTATGAAATCAATGTAGCTGAATGTAGTGCAACTAAACTAAACTCCATCTGAACCCAGTTGTAGCCTAACTAAGATCCATATGAACTCGCCTGCAGTCCAGCTAAAGTCTGTCTGATCAGCTTGCTATGGCTACAGTGTGCAATGTTATTAAGAAATGGCAGCTCAGTGCTGCGAACTGTGGAAGTGGAGAAGAGCTCAGGAAGACCCAGAAAGAGTGGACAGCTCATATGCTGGTAAGAAAGGCAAAGCAAATCCCCCATATGATTCCCAACAACCTGCACAAAAGCGTAGCTAAGTCAAGAGGGTGGTGCACTGTTCTACTGTGCAGTGTTGCTTGAGCAAACATGATCCTTACGAAAGGACCAAACGTCTGTATGGACCACTACCAGACCAACTATGATGTCGTGGGTGCCTTAGAGCTACTTATCCAGACTGCAATCAATATCGGTGCTCAGGCTGTCTCTGCACGTCCCACTTCCTCTTATCGCCACCCAGGTTGGCAGCCATCTCCTGATCAGCCGAGTGAGGCATGATGGGAAAACAGGAAGTCATTAGTGGGAGAGCGTGGAGTCATTAATCTGCCGACAGAGACAACGCCTCAGCCACTGACAGCCTGAGCATCCACGCGACGCAACCCATGACTGTCTGAGACGTGTGTGTGTACGTGTGTGTGTATTTTATACGTACGTGTTTGTCTGAATGTGCGTTCAAGTGAAAAAAATACTTGCAGCAGTGTGTGGGATCAATAAATACCCCCTCGCCCCCCCACCCCGGTGAAACTTTCCTCTGAGACGTGTAAGAAATGGCATTTAAAGGTTACAAATCAATGTTTTAATAACCTAAAACCAATTTAGCATTAAAATAAATCAATACAGTGATTATAATAATATTATAAAAAAAAACACATATGTCCAAATATTTATGGACATCTCTTCTAATGAAGTGTCTAATGCCAGGCGTGGGCTAGTACAGGGGTATGAAGCCCCCCAGCATTGAGGAGCTGTGGAGCAGTGGGAGAACTGTGTTCTCTGGAATGATGGTGGTGGAGCTTCATCCAGTACTTTTGGGATGAGTTGGGGGTGATGATGTGGGGTGGTGATCATCCAACATCCTGACCTCACTAACACTCTTGTCACTGAATGCAGTCAAATCCTTACAGCAATGCTCCATCCTCAAGAATCTAGTAGAAAGCCTTCTTCTCTGGACAGTAGATAGAGAAGATAGAGCTATTCCAACAGAAGCAGGATCAGCTCTTTTTAATAGCCTTGATTTCAGAAGAAACTATGAATAAGCAGGTGTCCCAATACTTTTGTCCATAATGTGCATTGGCAGACACACCAGGATCTCACTTACTAACTTCTCAAGGCCAACTTTTTTCAATGTCAAGTGGATGTCTTATGATGATGCCTTGAACTTTGCATGTAAACCTGGACTGTAGCCACAGGAGGAGTCCAGGCCTTCCTACTAGCCAGCCAACGTTGTGGCTTCCGGCTCCATCACTGGTGTAAAATTTTCCACTGGACCATTAACTTGTGCTCTAGATTTGCATATTAGTATGATGAACTTGAAAAGGTCAGTTGTTCTCCCACGTTTCAGGTATCAGACATGTACCCAGAAACTCTGTGGTCAATTACTCAAGATCTTTCCTTACGCTTGCATGTGGCATTAAAATTAGCACATGTAAAATGAGGTCACTGAAGACACACTCCTCCTACACGCTAAATGACCACTTATACAGAAGCGTCCAGCTTTAGCTTATTAGCGGAGGGCCGCTGCACTGCAGGCTTTGTGGTTTCCCTTTCCTGACTGACCGTATTCAGCTCCTGAAGGACTTGGTCATTAGCTGAGGAGATGTATAAATGAGGTGGAGTGCTAATCTCTGAGCTGCTGGGGCTTCCAGGACTGAAGTTTCACACCTTGGGCCGTCTAGCTCTCTCTCTCTCTCTCTCTCTCTCTCTCTCTCTCTCATAGCGCTGCTTTGTGGTTAGCATGACCGCTGAGCTGTGGCTGAACTCAGGAGCAGTGGAGCTTCTATATGAGCTCTGGACAGACGTAGATGATGGCAGCAAATTGCCCGATTGAGCCTTGTTCACATCTGTGGCCTCCGTTCACTTTCAATTCAGCATTTTTCCAGGCAATAAGGTAATTACAGAGAGCTAATTGGACGTCGTTAGCCAGGGTGAGGATGGAGGAAATGGAGAGAGTAATTTTGCTATGCTAAATGGTGAGTGGGAGAGGGACTAGAGCGCTGATGCAGACACAAATACACACACACACACACACACACACAAATGTCTTTCTCACACATACATATTCACACCTACATACACATGCGTATTACAGTTGTAGATGCACAAACCGTCTATTGTGTCTGTTTTAAAGAATGAAGCTCCCTTTGTTCAGAAATTGGCAACACATAGTAACCATCTGCAGACACGGGACCTTACCTTAAAAACTGTGCTGCATTCCGGTGTTCCCTGAGATAGAAGTTCAGGGTTAAAGTCATGTTTAATAATGCACTGTTTTCCTGGTATTCTGAGCAACATTTTAACACTTTAATGCTTCCCATTAAAAATAAATAAATAAATAAATTTATTAAAAAAATTATATATACATATATATATATACATGATATATATGTATTTATACACACACACACATTTTAAATGTATCAAATGCATTTTTGAAAATTGTGCAAATTTCAAATACGTTAAATACATTTTTATAATACATTTTAATTTATTAAACATTTTATTTGGTATGCAGACAATCTATTTTGAAATACATTTTAGTGTGTAAAATGTATTTTGGAATGAAAAACAATGTATTTATAATGTATTTCAAATGTATAAAAAGACATGTCCGGTATTTATTTTTCATATGTACCAATTGTATCCTTTGATATATATTTGAGACCTCAAAATATGTTAATCTATCAATATTTCTAGCAATATTTGTTAATCTAACAAAAACTTAGATATAAATAATGTCCATATATGTAACATTTTAAAGTATATAGCAAATATATAGTAAACTATACTATATATAGTAACACGTGCAAAATGTATAATATATATATATATATATATATATATATATATATATATATATATATATATATATATATATTTGTAATTATTATATATATAGTTTATATATATATATATATATATATATATATATATATATATTTTTTTTTGCAAATTATTTGATGGTTCAGGCTTTAAAGGGTTAAACTGGTAAACTACACCAAAGTTAAAAGGTCTGTGTGTAAAAAATGTAGCTACATCTTCTCACATCTATATCACACAGCAAAGTGCTTGGTCCCCGATGATTGCCACTTTCAGTGTAATTTGGCTGCTAATCTGTTGAAGACAGAATCTTAACATGTAAAATGAAACCAGCTGCACAGCTCATGAAATATGGATCTCATTTCATCTTTTGGTAACCTTATCTTAGCTCTGATTGGCCCATTAAAATGAAATACTACACCTGTGAATTGGGCAAGTAATGGCTGTGATCTGCTGCTGTGTTGTGTTTAGGGTAGAGAAAGGACCGTTCCTCAGAATCTTCCGCCCCCACCTCCTCCCAAAATTCAGATCTCATCAAATGTGCACGATCCGTGTGAATGGAGTAGTCATCAATCAAATCAGCACACTGAGCCTAAAGCGACGGGGTTGTAACAGTATGTACGCATTTAAAAAAGCTGCTCATGATTCCCCTCACCACACAAATCACGAGCACGTGGTATCGCAGCAGAACCGAGGACGGAACTGCGTGACTGGCTCTGTGTTCTGTACAGGGTACTACAGCATTCTGCGATGGTGGTCACTTTCTGATGGATAACCATCATCTTACTAAGCATGTGATCTATAGAGTTTTGCCTACAGCGGTTCTAATATCTAATCTAATATTCCAATACTACTGAAAAGAAAACCGGCCTGAATAAAGCTGTGTTTGAGTTTTAATAGTTAATAGTTTTTAGTTTATTTACCTTTATTTAACCAAGGCCAATCTCACTGAGACGTCAATTCTCAGACACAGGTTAGCACAGCACAAAAGGTGTCCCCACAAAACAGACAACACACTACATACATTCAATTAATAAATAAATAAATAAATAATCGACCCCCAAGAAATCAGTTAAGGAAAGATAATCTGGTATTTATACGGCCAGCTAAACTACGAATTTTCCAAACTTCCTCAACTAACTACAGGGTGAAGGTGCCTGTATCTGTCACTGCACTATGTACAGTGAAATGTGTCCTCTGCATTTGACCCATCTGTGGCAGTGAACACACACACACACACTAGTGAGCTAGAGGCAATAAGCATGCACACACACACACATACATACATACACACATACACACCCAGAGCAATGGGCAGCCAACTCCAGCACCCAGGCAGGGTGAAGGGTCTTGCTCAAGGGCCCAACAGTGGCAGCTTGCCGAGCCCGGTTATCGAACACACAACCCTGTCATCAATAGTCTGGAGCTCTAACTGCTGAGCCTCCACTGCCCCTTGATGTGTTTAAGATGTAAACAAAACAATTTCTGAAAAACTCTGTGGTGGAAACTGGTGGACTTAAGAACACGCTGCCATACCATGCGCTCCCACTAGCTGGCGACAGTGCAACAGAGCAACAAGCAGCCGGTCATTTCCTGTGCATGATTTATAGCCATGATTTAGTGACCAGCGACAAATCAAGTTGAGATTTTCTCTACTTTTACACAAAAGGAATTACGACGATTTGCTCCAGCAAATTCTTCGGCCCAATCGTAGACACTGGGGTCCGACGTCCCCAGCTTCTGCTCTCTGAACTTTGTGTTACTGCAAGCATTGCTGCAAGTCCAATTCTCGAATTTCATATACAGCGAAAAATACACAGTATTTAATAGAAACTATAGCTGAGCCTCGTACGGCAATGCGAGTGGCCTCGAACTCACCCACATGATGGTGCACCCACAACCTGTCACTTGCCAGTGTGAACCCAGTTAAAGTATGAAGGGAAAATCATATGAATATCCGTATTTTAAAGTTGGTTTCATGTAGAGAATTAATTCCCATATTTTTACTAAGAAGATCAACAGCGTGTGTCATTTGAACAGGAGTGTTTGTTTAGGATCTATAACCTGAAGCCAAGTTTGAAAGGGAGTAAAGCACCAAACCCAATAATAATCTGTAATGATGAGCATTGCAACTACCTAGCCGATGGGCAGGTTCCACTCTACCTGGCTGTTTACAGTGAGGGGGAGGAGCAACTGGCATCAGCATTCACCCAGCCAGTAGTGCGAGTTCTCTCTGACCTGCCTGTGACCCAGCTCACATCTCTTTTTTTTCTCCAGCCGTGTTTAAACATAACCTTCTAATCCTCTCGAACCCTTTGATTTGAACGTAGCCTACGTTTGCGGTTTCTTCTTCTTCCACGCTAGCTCAGAGCAGACGACTATACGGCTCAGACGTGGCGTTTGATGGTGTAGTGAAATCTCTGGAAGGCGTTCGCGACACTCGGCATACATCACTTTTGCTGCCAAAGAGGTGAGATCAAAAGAAGGAGGCAGGCGAGGAAGGAGAAGACAATAGCTGTCGTATCACAGAGTGAAGCAGAGGAGGTCGTAAGTGTAAAAAGCCAGAACGAGGTCAGGAAGGTGCTTCGCATTAGACCTGCATATCCTGGCAAACCTGGAAAACTGTGCCCCGGGGTCGTAAGAATGGCAAATTGAGCTCATGCGGTGCGCTGTCCATGCCGTTAGTTCCTATAAAACAAGGTAAAAGGCTAATAAATGTCCCAGTGAACCTAAAGGATCTGAACAGAATACAGATTCTTCTACGTTAGAAACATGTGACTGGGCTGAACCACCAGGCCTATTAATAACAATGAAGTAATATAACTTTAAACACAGTAATATAACAACAGCAGTGCATTCATTAGGCTCTGAAGGCCCTGCCACTCATTAGAAGTCATGGAGTCATTCAGAACTTCTCCACAGTTCTACCACAACCAAGGAGACCAGAGAGCATCTCACTAACTCATTAGAATGAATCAGAATCAGAATCAGAATCAGATTTATTGGCCAAGTATGTTCACACACACAAGGAATTTGTGTGTATATTTAAGAATATACAGTAATATATATATGAATATACAATATATTACAATGTATTAACAATACATAATATATATATATACATATATATATATGAGCGAATGTTTGCTAGTTCATTGCTGATATTATGAGTTTAGATATGCAAATAAGATAATAATACACACTTTTAAAAACTAAACATCTAGCCTTGTGTAAAATTGGAATGAAAGTGTTTGTTGTATCATAAAAAAGTAATTTTACAGAAGAGGTGAAATTTCCTTGTTGTATATTAAAGGATCCCCAGAATGTTGAACTGAAGATGTCGAATGATGATGATGATGATGATGATGAGTTCGGGTAGATGGAAGTGACAAACCGTGAACCTCAAACTTTGCTGTTCCTCCTTCAGAAGAACCTCCAGCAGAACCAGAACTGAGCTGTAAAACAGGGTGATTCCAAAACCGCAAAACTGTTACATCACAGTCTTGTTATCTGTTAACAGCTAATGTTGGGCCAACCTGCACCAATCTCTTCAGCTAGCAAACCACATCATCTCATACGATTTGGAAGTAATTACAAAACTAACCTTAATCCTAACCCTAAACCTGACCTAAACCCTAATCCTAAACACAACCATACCAATCTATAGCTTAATCCTTACCATACCAACCTTAAAACTAACCATAATCTTTAACTCTAACCATACCAACCCTAAACCTGACCTAAACCCTAATCCTAACATACCAATTTTAAACCTGACCTAAACCCTAATCCGAAACCCAACCATACCAATCTATAGCTTAATCCTAACCATACCAACCTTAAACCTAACCTAAACCCTAATCCTAAACCCAACCATACAACCTTAAACTTAACCATAACCTTTAACTCTAATCATAACAACCTTAAACCTAACCTAAACCCTAATCCTAACCATACCAACCTTAAACCTAACCATAATCTTTACCTCTAACCATACCAACCTTAAACCTAACCTAAACCCTAATCCTAAACCCAACCATACAACCTTAAACTTAACCATAACCTTTAACTCTAATCATAACAACCTTAAACCTAACCTAAACCCTAATCCTAAACCCAACCATACCAACCTTAAACCTAACCATAATCTTTACCTCTAACCATACCAACCTTAAACCTAACCTAAACCCTAATCCTAAACCCAACCATACCAACCTTAAACTTAACCATAACCTTTAACTCTAATCATAACAACCTTAAACCTAACCTAAACCCTAATCCTAAACCCTAATTCTAAACCCAACCATACCAACCTTAAACCTAACCATAATCTTTACTTCTAACCATACCAACCTTAAACCTAACATAAACCCTAATCCTAAACCCTAATCCTAAACCCAACTATACCAATCTATAGCTTAATCCTAACCATACCAACTTTAAACCTAACCTAAACCCTAATCCTAAACCCAACCATACCAACCTTAAACCTAACCATAATCTTTACTTCTAACCATACCAACCTTAAACCTAACCTAAACCCTAATCCTAAACCCAACCATACCAACCTTAAACCTAACCATAATCTTTACCTCTAACCATACCAACCTTAAACCTAACCTAAACCCTAATCCTAACCATACCAACCTTAAACCTAACCTAAACCCTAATCCTAAGCATACCAACCTTAAACCTAACCTAAACCCTAATCCCAAACCCAATCATACCAATTCTAAACCTAAACCCACATCTTATGCCTAACCATACAAAACCTAACCTAAACCCAAACCTTAAACCTAACATAAACCCAATCCTTAACCCTAACCATACCAAACCCCAACCTCCGCATCCATCATCCATCCTCTCTCTCTTTCACACACACACACACACACACACACACTATTCTGCCTGGCTGTCCTTATACCTCATTAATGATTCACACATAAAAAGGCCTGTCTGGGAGGATGACGTTAATAGATGAAGATTATTGGTGAATTTGAGTGCAGCTGCGACGGGGAACAGCTCAGCATGCCGAAACTGAGCCAGCGCATACGCTTCTCTAACTGAATCAGCTAAGCCCCGAGCACAGCGAGAATCTGAGGAATGTCTGCTTCAGGATCTGATCCACAACAGGTTTTCCGTGGTCATGCTGACCTCTAGCAACGGGGCATCTTCACATAAGCACGTCAGAGCACATCAGCTATCATCAGCAGAGGAGCACTGTCACAACCACGTATCTGAGTCCAGTAGATCAGGACCACTACCCTCTCCTGCAGGTCATATCTCCCTGCTATCTCCCTATCGTCCGAATTTACAGACACTGAGGTAGGGGAGAATGTATCTCAAATAATAATGTACATTTATTCAGGGGGGCTGGAGAACATTTAGGAGGGTAAAGCCCCTAAAAACTGTATTTCAGACTAAACTAGCTGACCTTCTCAAATCAGTTAATATCATAACTTTTCTGTAAATACTGCAAAAACAAACCCCTGCAGTGTCACTGACGCAAAGCACCAACAGCAGTGTACTAATAGCACCCCCTTGTGGAGAATCTTCAGCCTGCTAAACATGAGTGAGTGAGAAAGTGAATGAGCGAGTGTCTGAGTTAAGGACAGTGAGAGAGTGAGTGAATGAATGAATGAACTGAGTGAGTAAGTGAGCGAATGAGTGAGTGAATGAATGAATGAACTGAGTGAGTGAACGAGTGAGTAAGTGAGTGAGTGAGTGAATGAGAGAATAAGTGAATGCGAGTGAGTTAGGGATAGTGAGTGAATCAGTGAGGGAGTGAATGAATGAATTCATAAGTGAATAACTGAGTGAGTGAAGAGTGAGTTAACCAGTGACTGAGTGACTGACTGAGTGAATGAATCATTGACTAAGTGATTCAGTGAGTGAGTGAATGAGTGAGTGTCTGAGTTAAGGACAGCGAGAGAGTGAGTGAGTGAGTGAATGAATGAGTGAGTGAATCAGGGAGCGAGTGAATGAATGAATGAGTGAATGACTGAGTGAGTGAAGAATGAGTGAACCAGTGACTAATTAACTGACTGAGTGAATGAATCAAGTGATTCGGTGAGTGAGTGAATATATGACTGGGTATATACAGTATGAGTGAGTGAATGAGTGAGTAAGTGAGCGAGTGAGGGAGTGAGGAAATAAGTGAATGCGAGTGAGTAAGGGAACGTGAGTGAATCAGTGAGTGAGTGAAGAATGAGTCAACCATTGACTCATTGACTGACTGAGTGAATGATTCAATGACTAAGTGATTCAGTGAGTGAGTGAATGAATGAATGAGTGAGTGAATCAGTGAGGGAGTGAATGAATGAATTAATAAGTGAATGACTGAGTGAGTGAAGAATGACTAAACCAGTAACTGATTGACACACTGAGTGAATGAATCAAGTGATTCAGTGAGTGAGTGAATATATGACTGGGTATATTCGAGTGTATGAGTGAGTGAGCAAGTGACTGAGCAAGTGCCTGAGTTAAGGACAGCGAAATAGTGAGGAATGAATGAATGAGTGAGCGAGTGGGTAAGTGAATCAATAGTAAGTGCCTGAGTGAGACTATCTAAGTGATTCAATGAGTGAGTCAATATATGACTGAGTGAGTCACATTTTGAAGTGAGCGCTAATTAGCAGAATTCTGTCTTTATTACAGGGCATCTAACGGCACCCGTTTCATGGATTGCCCTAGTCGCTAGCCTAGTTAGCTACATTATAATTATTCGCCTGTGGAAGATTCCAAGCCTGCGCTTTGTAGTGACTGCAGATAAAGGAAAACGAGAAAGATAGGAAAAAGAGAGAAAGCCACCGAGACGGAGAGGAGGAGGAGGAGGAAGAGGAGGAAGAGGCAGAGTGGGAGAGAGAGCGAGGGAAAAAGAAAGATGCTAACAGATGCTAACACCCAGCTCCTTTTTGCCACCTGGGGCAAGCATTTAATGACTAGGAATGTGGAATCTGCTTATGGTGATGAGCCGCAGAAGAGAGGATCTTCTCCGAGACTGCAGACTGGCTAATGAGATTTAAATAAATGACGGTGAATCCTTCTGTAGCGGGCGCAGCAGGTGAGCGCGCCTAGCGTTTTTTCTTCCCAGTCTGAGCGACTCCCTTTTTATTATTATTATTATTATTATTATTATTATTCACCTTGCCATTCTCCGGACTTCTCCAAACTAAGTGGTCCGGCTCCCAAGGAGAGTGCCAAGAGCCTGCTAGCTGTTTGCAAATTTGAAACGAGTGGATGCTAGAGCGGCTCCCCACGCCCCAGAGCAGTGTGTGCGAAAATGTGGGATTCAAACAAGGTCAACTTCTTTCGTTTGGCGAACACTGCCGACCCTGCCTCTGATCTCTGGTCTAACGCCGATGGGGGATTCGGAGACTTGGTCGTGTCCGGACAGGACAGACAATAGTGGCCTGAGTTCTGCGGCTAATGATGCATCTGGAGAGCGGCCCAGTCCGAAAAAGCCTTGACGGAAACATGCAGCATCTGAACCGACAACCATGTGCTTCTTAATGCGGCAGATGACTTAGTCAAATCGACCGAGCAGGACAGCTCAATCAAACCAGGCCTGGAAATGTAGAATTTAATGGTGTAGTCAGTGGTGCCAGATGTCTTGTCAGACTTGGTGAAAGTTTGACGGGCTCAGTTGCTGCATTTCCATTATATAGGAGTGGAGCCGTTCTCCTGGGGGTTTTTCTACGTTCTTTAGAGGGAATACAATGGAAATCCAACCAAACCAACTCACACTAACAGAGATGGATCAGTGCAGAACCAGTTCTGGAGTACATCCCTAACTACAACAACATGTCCAAATATTTATGGACACCCCTTCAAATGAAAACATTCAGCTACTTTAAGCTTAAAATGCACACAAGACAGCTTGTCTAGTCCCTGTAGAGAAAGACGTACTGCCAATAGAATAGGACTCCCTGGAGCAGATCAATAAACATCTCGAACCCGTGAGCTAGTAGAGGGGTATAAAGCCCCCCAGCGTTGAGCTGTGGAGCAGTGGAAGAGCTGTGTTCTCTGGAATAATGGATGGTGGTGGAGCTTCATCCAGTACTTTTGGGATCAGTTGGGGTCACTTAAGCTCTTGTCGCTGGGTGCAATCACATCCTCACAGCAATGCTCCTCCAAAATCTAGTCAAAAGCAGGATCAGCTCACATCCAATGAATGAGCAGGTGTCCCAACACTTTTGTCCATGTAGTCTATAAGCCGCCCTGTCCTGAAATTGAAATTCTCCTCCCACCAGCTTCCTTTCATCGCTAATAGAGAGTAAAACCGATCAGCATGTGATGTTCTGGAAAATTCCGAGGCGGGTTGTCTGGGTCAGGACGAGGCCTTAAGGTCCTGTTTTACAGTCATCCATCAGAGCTGAGACAGCCAAACTGATCAATACTATTTATCTGCACCCAGCCAACAGCAAATGAGCTGTAGGAATGTGTGTGTGTGTGTTTGTGGTGGGGCGGATTGAGATGTGAAGGGCAATACTGATGCTGACTGTATAGCTTACCCTGTGGGCTATAGTGACACGGTGTGTTATCACACACAACCACGTGTGAACACACATCCTAGCAAGGTGGCGTATGACAGTAATACACATGATTATGCTCATTTCCTCAGGATTTACATATTTCCCTCTGTACCCAAACATAGCCGATTAAGACCCACTCCAGCTTTACCATGAGGCTATGTCCTCCTCTCTCCAGGCCTGACGGCAGGGCTGACTATACACAACACTAGTCTAGCTTTCTATGAAGTGTCTGTAATAACGGTGTAGACAACAAGCCATGTAATAACAGTGTAACTACTGGTGATGTATTCCCTGCTGCAGAGTCATCTGTAGCGCTACTAAACCACAGGGGACACCTCAGACTCTAATCTATAAACCTAATCTATAACTGAACTGAGCTTCTAAACCTCACTGAACCAAGCTGGACTTCACTGCAACATGGTACTGATGCATAGGATTTGCACTATGATTATTTGCACAGCTGTACAGATGTTCATTTTCTGCAAATGTTTATATTATTATATGTGTACGTGATAAGTTTGTATATAGATGTCTACTCAGGCTACATATGAGTATAGTACAGAATTCTGATTACAGATTCCTTATTTTTTTAACTTATTATTCTTTATTCTATTTATTTAAAATGTATTTATTTATCTATGTATTTATTCCGTTTTTTTCTCTCTTGGTGTAAAACTATGCAATACTAATATGCGATTCCACTGATTCTGATTCTTATGCACATACACATGTGTATTAACACCAGTTTTGACTCCTCAATAATCTCAAAAGCTGTAACAGGCAACGCAGCACTTCATATAAACACAATTACCCTCATCTTATTACACATGTATAACACCACAAGAGAAAATATGTTCTGTTACAAAATATGCTGATAAGGGATCCACTTGAGAACTTAACTGCATCCAAATTAAGGTTGATAGACATGAATATCAAGCAAGCTGTAGTACTGCAATTCATCTGTTACAGCAAACACAGCAACAGTAGTTTAATTACACTCTTATTACATAAATTATTCATGTGTAGCTACACAGTAATTAGAGCCTGTATTATATAGCGGGCCAAAGAGGCAAATAAAACACCCAATGGAGCACAGCTACCCTTAACCAATGAACATCCAGCATTATAGGCCCATCCATTTTATTAATGACCACTGCAATAGAGTGCAGTAAGGAGTTAATTAGCCTGGTAATATGATAATCTATTAATCTAATATTCCAAATGCCAAAAAGTCATTTATTTATAGAGTGTTTAAGCTGTTGTTTGGCGTTCAAATAGGAAATGTGTGACTCTGGTTGGGGTGAAAATGTCTCAGATTACAGTTTATTTTCAAGGGAGAGCATGATGGAGAGGAGAAGGTGAAAAGCTAGCTTCAGGTAGCGGTAGCTTTTAGCCCAGCACGACCCCCATTTGCTCCCCTGCTTTTTGCTTCACCCTGTGTGGAGTTTAATCTTCCCTCCTGCAGGAACTATCACAAGAAAAGCCGCAGGTCAAAAGGCCTGGTTCCCATAGCAATGTGTATATTCTCATAACTAGCAGAGTCAATTTTGGAGGTGTCAATATAACGAGTCATGACTGTGATGTAACAGTTTGGGGTTTTGGAATTTAACCATTTTACAGCTTTGTTCTGATTCTGCTGGAGGAAGAACAACAGTGTTTGAGGTTCACTAACACTTTGGTAGCTGAATGCAATCAAATCCTCACAGCAATGCTCCTCCTCCAAAATCTAGTAGAAATCCTTCTTCTCTGGACAGTAGAGACGGTTACTCCAACAAAAGCAGGAGAAACTCATTGTAATACCTTTGATTTCAAAAGAAACAATAAATAAACAAGTGTCCCAATACTTTTGTCCATTTAACAC
The DNA here is from genome assembly GCF_030463535.1 of Salminus brasiliensis. Lineage (NCBI taxonomy): Eukaryota > Metazoa > Chordata > Actinopteri > Characiformes > Bryconidae > Salminus > Salminus brasiliensis. The sequence continues at coordinate 31,094,519 of NC_132900.1, forward strand.
ATCTCAGAAAGGGATTTGTCAACTTTTAGGGGAACTTTTTTATTGCTCTACTAATAAGCAGGTAAGGACAGAAACGTGTGTGTGTGTGTGTGTGTGTGAGTGTGTGTGTGTGAGAGAACACCACACAATGACAGCCATGAACTGAGCATGAACTACACAGCTCCTTTTTTCTCACTTCCCAGCTGAGGGTGTGAACATCACCTGTGTGTGTGTGTGTGTGTGTGTGTGTGAATATATAGTGCCTCTTCACACCAGCCATTTAAGACTGCCTATGTTTGTAGGTGTGTGTGATGGTAAAGCTAAGGATCTAAGCAGAAGCACACACACACACACACACACACACACACACACTCGTGAGAGCTTATCCTATCTACACATCCCTTTAGGGAAGTAAGTGGGCAGATAAAAACGACTCGCTCTGGACTCTCGGCACCTCAGCTTTGCTAAACCAAGCCGGCAGAGCAATTCAGCTCTTTCTCCATACTCCAACCCTCTCCCCCAGCACCACCCTGTTACCATGTCTTCTGAAAGAGGGCATAATCACCCCAGAAGATCGTCTGATTCTGGGTGTATAATGGGAGGGGAATAAAGCCTAATACCAGGTGTGGGCTAGAGAAGTACGAAGCCTTATGCCAGGCGTGGGCTAGAGGGGTATAGAGCCCAACGGCAGGTGTGGGCTAGAGGGGTATAAAGCCTAATGCCAGGTGTGGGCTAGAGGAGTATAGAGCCAAACGGCGAGTGTGGGCTTGAGGGGTATAAAGCCTAATGCCAAGTGTGGGCTAGAGGGGTATAGGGCCTAATGCCAGGTGTGGGCTAGAGGGGTATAGAGCCTAATGCCAGGTGTGGGCTAGAGGGGTATAGAGCCAAATGGCGAGTGCAGGCTTGAGGGGTATAAAGCCTAATTCCAGGCGTAGGCTAGAGGGGTATGAAAGCCTTATGCCAAGTGTGGGCTAGAGGGGTATAGAGTCTAATGCCAGGTGTGGGCTAGAGGGCTATAGAGCCTAATGCCAGGTGTGGGCTAGAGGGCTATAGAGCCTAATGCCAGGTGTGGGCTATAGGGGTATAAAGCCTAATGCCAGGTGTGGGCTAGAGAGGTATAGGGCCAAACGGCAGGCATGGGCTAGAGGGGTATAGAGCCTTACGGCAGGTGTCCCAAAAGTGCTGTCTGGAGCTCCACAGCTCAATACACCCCTCTAGTCCTTGTTCAGTGTATGCAAACCTTTAACCATATCTGTATGAAGGCCACTAGTTTACCACAGTCAGACAGTGGCGATTAATGATGTGTGTGACAGAAATACCTTTCCCCTGTTTCAGCCAACCGGTTCTGAGTAGTTATTTGAAATGTGTATTGGGCTGATAAGGGGAATGAGCTCATGGAAAGCGAGCAAATTAGCCTGGGGTCTGGTTTCAGGGGAACCTGATTGATTTCATCCAATTTCAGTGCCGAGAAATTGTCTGAATGACAGCAGTTCATCCTGTACTGTCAGGGTTTCTGTGGTGGGTCAGCGTGCTCAGTTACGTGATATCTACAATGGAATATTTCAAATCCTTTTTTTTAAGGCTTATGCAAACTTAGGCGTGCAGTGACTCCACACTACACAGCTGAACTGAAGCCAAGGCTAATTGCGGGTAAACACATTTTATGGCTGTTTGTCTGCCAATCAATCTAATTATAGGTAAAAGTAACTGCAGGAGAGGGAGTAATAGTTGAGTCCATGCTAAACTTTTCAGATGGCAAACGGTGCATTTTAACTAGACGTTTGCTGGGCACCATTTCTCCAGGGCGCTTACGCATTACTGCAGCATCAAAAACGCTGCCAAATTGCTCCATGCCATAATAAAACCCATCTGACGCAGAGCCAAAGCACTTGCGATGACTCAGAGCAAAATAGGAGAGTGAGAATGCAGAAATGGCGTTAAAACCTACAGTGCTGAGTATAGGAAGTGCTTTAGCATTATAATACATAATGAGTTACATAAACTAGTCCAAAATAATTGCTAGAGGGGAGGATGCATGACCTTGCAGGCCTCCAGAGAAGATCTAATGTGATTATAATAACTTATGTATCAATAATCTGTTCATTTTATATTATCTAATTATTTTCTACCCAATGTGGAAGGCCAAATCCAGGCTCCTCAACTCCAACTCTAACTGAGCAATCACACTAGAAGTGATGTGAGGGTGAAGTGCCATCATCCCAACCTCTGAGAGAGCAAGCCCAACTGTGCTCCCTCTGACTCCGGCTGCTGATGGCAAGCAGCAACGCCTTAATCCACTAAACCCCACTTAGGCCCTCAGGCTTATTTTTCATTTCTGGTAGCAACAAAAGGGTTCAATTCCTGAAACATCAAGTGGAAAATCGGCCAGTCAGAATTTTATTTCCCATGGTATCTGGGTAGATACAGCCCAGTGAGCTCACTCATTGGTTGGGACTTGCAAGCAGAACTGAAGGCTTATATGCATCAGATTATCCAGTTTCATCCAGAGAAAACCACTCTAGGCCTTCTACAGTTCCTGGATGCATCACTGGCTGTGAATGCAAGTGGTAGTCTAACTAGGGTTCAGTAGGTTGTTGGAAAAGGACTCTATAGCATACGACACCATTTAACATACAAGGTACAATATATCCTTACTGCCACATAAAAACCTTGTAGCCTCAAAAAGCTTACAGGACAACACATCATGTAAAAAATGCATATACAAACTGTCATCCACAAGCTTTAAATGTCCGTGTTTAAAATAATTTCAATCATTTTCAGGCACACATCTGTTAGCCTAGTGCTAACATGTTGCTAGAATACCTTAGGCGGGCTAGCAGAAATGACTATTATTACTGAGGAGTTCTTCCCCTGTTTCTAAAGTCTATATTGTTTAATATAATGTGCTCAACAACTGATATTACTGAAGAAATATAAATACTTTACAGTTAAAAGCCAGTCTAATAGGACTAGCTGGCTGCTTCTAGGTATGGGCCTTAAAGCATAAATCATTCTGCAGCAGTTTAACCTTAAATCAGCAGCTTCAGGATCATGGTGCTGCTCCACTGACTGTATCAGGGAGGACAGCGTCTCTAGCGCTGCTACTCCGGGCTCGGAGCGCTGCTAACTGCACTATGGAGCTCTGGTGAAGCGAGCAGGACGGCGCTCTCCAGAACTGTGAGCGTGACGCTGCGTAACCCATAGAGTCATATTAGTGTCCAATCCTGTAGTATTACTCTACCAACCACCAATCTCTCTCAGCTTGTCCAGAAATGCATGTGTACAGCCTGTCCTTGCTTAAAGCGTGAAGGAGTCCAGCCTCTCTCGTTTCTGACCTTTGACCCCTGATTGGCTTGTGAGTCAACCTTGTGAGTATTCAAACAGGGGGTGAACAGACTCCCTGCTCTCTCCTGCCCGCTGCTCCTCACCATGAGTCAGATTGACTGATACATCGCCAGCATTGGATTCCATGGACGCCCCCCCAACCACCCCCACCCACCCCCCACCCAACACTAAACACGATGGAGCTGATCAACGTCCTTCATAGAACTCCAGAAGGACGCTGTGATTGTGTGTGTGTGTGTGTGTGTGTGTGTGTGAGTGTGTGTTAGCGCGCAAGCGAATCTCTCGGCACAGAAGCCCAGCTCTGAGTCAACACAGAACTCACGATCTGACTGATCCGCAGAATAACAAACAGAGCTGTGACGGCCTCAGACAATCATGCTCACACACACCCACGTCCACCCCTCCACACACACACACACACACACTCACATGCAGGCCAATTGCAAGCTCCAGCAGCACACACACACATACACACACACACACACACACACATACATACATACAATAACTAGGAACACTGGTCCCCCCAATGGTCAGAACACAACACAGCTCAACTGATGAAGAACCTTAAAGCAAACACTGGGAGGATCTTCAGAAAGCTCCTTAGGAGAAAGTCCACAAACTTTTCCGACTTTATCCATTAATCAACCCTTCCGATGTAACCAAGGTCATGCTGAGTGATTCGGTGTGAAATGGTTGATTGTGGAGAAACTGACCAGCTCAGGACATAATTCCACACAGCTCTAGCCCACGCTTGGCATTAGAATATAGCCACTTTATACACTTCGTGTGTTGCACCTGGGACTGGGAGTACTTAAGGAGCTTCAACCCCTTTGTTCTCTGTAGAGAACTGACTCATTTGGAACCTCTACGACGCCCTTAGGTTACTGGCGTGTTCAGGTCATGTTCAGGAGAAGGTCTCCCATCAACTCTCGTGGCAAGCGAGGCATGCTCACTTCCTGTCCAGGTTTCCAGGCGATCCACGTTCAAGCGAGGCGACCCAAGTTCACGGCAGCACGCTGCATACTCAGGTTAGGTCGGCCTTGCCGTTTGGTTTAGCGGCTGGTTCCCCAGCTACCCCTTTGTTTATAGAACGTGGCTCTAGTCTCTGTTTACGTTAACGCCCCGTAGCCCAGGTTCTGCCTGTAGGCTTAAGTTCAGGTTCCCTTTTGGTTCTCTTCCTTTGTATTCCGTTAACGCTAGCTCAGCTCCCAACTCCTCCCAGTCCCAGGTTTGTTGTATTCATCATTTTGTTAGACACGTTCTGGTTCTGTTTATTGTTTAACCCCTTGTTGCTGCTCACGTTTTTCATACCCCTTGTGTTTATGCTTGTTTGGGTTAATAAACCCTCTTGCTTTGATCTCCATCTCAGCCTCACATGCCATGACACTTACAATGGCTTTCATGTCTATTTTAGGTCTAATTTTCCTTCGAGATCAATAAAGTATCTATCTATAAATATCTATATCTATAAAAATCTATAAATATGGTCTTAATAATAATTGAAAAAAAAACAATTTTATTTTATTTTAATGTTATTTTTGGTTTTTGGGTAAAGAAATATTTGAATTGCTTTCAAACAAAACGTACGATTTTTAACCTTAATTTTTATGAATATAATTGATATTTAAGTTGGTACGTATCAATTTTCCACTGTATTTTATCAAATGTCTGAAAGATTTTATTTACATCTTCAAATAAATAAGGAAAAACATCAAACCATGCCATAAACATGTCAGAAAAATAAATAAATAAAATAATTGATTTTGTTTTATACAAAATTACCAATAACTACTGATTTAAAGTGTCCAATTCCTCCATTATTCTTGTATTTCATGTATTTTTGAATCTTGAGGGCCAACATATCTAAGTAACTCTGGAGCTACAAGAGCTAAAGACCAAATCGTTCTCATCTACTGGATCATCCACCTCATCAGTCACGTGTGTTTGAGCCATGTTTAACCCCTCCCGGTCCCATCATTGACCCTAACGGGACCCTGGTGGGCATCCATATAAGAGGCCAGCAATACGACGCCACAGCTGGCTGTTGAGTTGCAGTGAGACTTATCCAGCATAATATCCAGCGTTTCTCATTCTCTGTGCATTTCACGTGCAAGGCTTTTCAGTCTCAGAGTTTTTTCAATATAAACATGTTCAGAATCAGAATATGTAAATGATCTCCGCAAGACAAAGCGCTGGATAAATGCAGATGTGAAAAGCACTGTCAGGTTTCCCAGGTTTGCTTATAGAACGTATCACTTTAGTGTTTATAGACTGGATTAGACTTATATCTGTGATATGAAATGTGTTCCTCTGCTACATGTGGGTCTGGAATAATGTAGTAGGAGCCGCCGAGCTGCTCAGTAATCGTGTAGTGAGAAGACCAGAGAAAAGCATTACCGTTCTCCAGCTTCCGCGCTGAATATTTAACACCTCCGGTGGAGGGAGTTCACTGACAGGAGTCTATGCTTCTCTACCCCCCCACCCACCCCCATGCACTAGCCTTATGCAATATGCAGCATGGCCTCGTCCCATTTACCACCCTTGTGGACGTGTGGGCCTAATAGGCATGTTCTCGCCAGGTCTGCAAGATCAAATGTTCTGCAAGGACTTCCTCAGCCGAACCGTTCTCCACACCATTACACCACTTCCACCAGTCTAGACCACTGCCACATAGCAGGTTGGGTCTATGGATTCATGCTGCTGCTGCCAAATTCTGACTCTACCATCTGTGAGCCTCAGATTTCCAGACCAGGCTACGTTTATCCAGTCTCCAGCTGTCCACTGCAGCCTCAGCTTTCTGTTCTTGTCTGACAGAGGTGGAACCCAGAAGAGAGTACTGCCAATAGAATAGAACCCTCTGCAGCTCATGAAGCTATTGGCTCCATGCTGCCTAATGCCAGGTGTGGGCTAGTAGAGGGGTGTAAAGCCCCCCAGCATTGAGCTGTGGAGCAGTGGAAGAGCTGTGTTATCTAGAATGCTGGTGGTGGAGCTCCATGCAGTACTTTTGGGATGATGAGGTGGGGTGGTGCTCATCATCCAACATCCGGACCTCACTCACACTCTCTAGCTCTTGTCGCTGAATGCAATCAAATCCTCACAGCAATGCTCCTCCTCCAAAATCTAGCAGAAAGTCTTCTTCTCTGGACAGTAGAGACAGTTACTCCAACAAAAGCAGGATCAACTGTTTATAATACCCTTGATTTTAGAAAAAACAATGAAAGAGCAGGTGTCCCAATACTTTTGTCTTAATACAAGAACACTCACAAGCGCAGGGATTGGAAAAAGGCCTCTGTCATTGGTCCAAAAAAAAAAGAGACTGACTGAGCTGGATCCCCAATCGAGAAGGATCAGAAATTGATACATTTTTGACAAATTGATCAAGCAGCACCAACAAACCCATCCTGGTCCACATGTTCTAAGATCTTACAGCTTTCTTCATCCAGCAGGAACTGCTCAGCTGCTGTTTCACCTTTGCTGAGACGACTCCCCGCCTCAGACGGTGCTGTCGATGGATTTAAGTTTTGGGACCTAAATGCGGATGAACCCGGGTTAGCGAGGCGCTGCAGCTTTGTTGCGGTGTTGTCACCGCCGGCAGAAGTGCAGCTCAGATCAAAGAGTTTACTACAAGCTACTGAACTTTTGTCCTTGCGCTGTCTCGCCTCTGCTCCGCGTTCTCCCCCGTCAGGCTTTCACTGCTTTCCTACATCAGAAATCAATGGAGACTAAAGTGGCTAACTGTGGCTGAGAGCGGCAGCATGAGAGAGATACAGAAGAACGAGAGAGAGAGAGAGAGAGAGAGACGTGTGCTCACCAGTTCAACAGTGAAGGAATTTAGAGGACTGTGGGGAAATTATTAATATAAAGAAAATTAATGACCATTTTTAAGACCTTTATTAGCTGTTTTTTAGCATAATTCATTAATTATAACCTCGTCAGGTGTTTACGATTATTTGTCAATAATGAATAAAGAACTCTATAAGAGTCTATAAGAGAATATAAAATTTTTAGAAATTGATATTGATTTAATTCACAAACAGTAGATTCATTCTCATATATATATATATATAAAATGCAAAATTATATATTGAATTACATAAATTCAATACAATTTTATGTATATATGAATGCATCTACTATTTGTGAATTAATTCAATATAAAAGTATATATATATATACTCAATAAAATGTATATACAATTTATATATATGAATGCATCTAGTATTTGTGAATTAATTCAATCATAATTAAAAAAAAAAAAGATATATATATATATATATATATATATATATCAGCCATAACATTAAAATCATCTGCTTAATATTTTGTGGGGCCTCCATGAGCTTCACTGAGCCTTAGGTGCCCTGATCTCACCGGCTGTCCTTCCATGGAACCTTTGGTAGTACTGACCACTGCATACCACTGCAAGACCTGTCCCTGTTCTGACCCGTCATCTAGAACATCACAGTTTGGTTCTTGCCAAAGTGGCTCAGATTCTCATGCTGCAACCAGATCATCAGTGCTGGTCACTGCACCAGTCAGAGGTCTTGATTGTGCTCAGATCTTCCCGGTCGTTTGTCTGCTAGTGTGGGAATGGATGCTTCACATTCGCCTGGACCCGTTCAGCTCACCGACATTCCCGCTTGTGTTTACCGATCAACCACGTTCCGAATCCAATTACAGAAAAGGCCCGGCCGGTGTTTACAGATGGGAAGCAGACTGCCTCTGTGTGTGCTCTACAGGGCTGAGTGTGGAACTGGGCTACGCTGTCCGCTGGCCCACTTTCCACAGACACAAATCCTTAATTGTGCCGCTGTAATCTAACAGGCTGGCCTCGCTTTAATGGGTTCGGACTGGAGATGAGGGGGAGAGACTTGGCATGCGGGTCAGGGGGAGAGAGCTGCTGTTCAAAGGTTTGGAATCAAAGCGTTCAGCAACATAAAACCAATAAATTCATACATAAAGACATAAACGATCACGACTGCACTGATTTATTACATAATCAAAGCCTGAAGATGGCCTTAATGATGAACAGAGCTGTAGATGATTGGTAAATCACTGAGAATCGGAGTGACATCGAGAATAATAATATAATAAGTTAATATAATACAGAATTAAGATTAATGCAATAGCTATTTCAAATATCCCATCATATGAAGTGTAGAGATGGAAAATTCAGGCCCAGAAAGTAAAAATCCGCCCCACGGGATTTTGTTCCAACTGTTGTAACAAAATGATAACTTCAAATTCTTACAGTTTAATAAATAATAATTGCAATAGCCAATAGTTTATTTGCTTAATATCACCAGCTGATATCTGAAGTGTTGTGGAATCACTTATTTTTTCTAATATTTCACTGAAACTATGGCGAAATTCTGTGGAAAGCTTGACATCCAGACTAATATCTGTGTTTCTGTAGGACAGGAGATCTTTACGGCCTCTTCTAGGCTCAAACCTGCCGATACAGGAGTCAAATATTAATGCAGTTATCTAACTATGTCATTAACGATGTAATATGGGTGAATTATGAGGAACGCCTATGCTCTAGTGGGTGTAGATAGGTGTCCTCAAATAGATTAACACAAGCCTGTGATCAAACTCACCATCTTAGATTAGGGTGGAGCAGCGCCAATGGAAAACTGTCCTATATTAGGATCATTAACCCTATTACCTAAAACCCATGAGTGACCATAAAGCTGCAGTGGTCATTTTTGGAAGGGTCAGAAGAAGCCGTGTCTCCACTCGGCTCACTGTAGTGGAAATGCAGCATAATTCTGGTCAAATCCCCAAATCTCAGCTCCTGTGTCTAATAGGTTGATCAGTGCAGGCAGGGGTCAGACGGAGGTCAGACGGAGGGTTTCTGGGCAGGACAGATTTGTCACTCAGTGCTTTTCATTTTTAACCATCTCATCAGCGGAGCAACGATCAGCGGAGCCGCCATCCGACAGAGCTGACATAACGCTGTAATGTTGCTGCAGCAGCCATCAATTTTTATTCCCCTCTGAGCTGGACGAGTCGGCAGCAGGGGAGAGAGAGAGAGAGAGAGAGAGAGAGAGAGAGAGAGAGAGAGAGAGAGAGAAAGTGAGCAAGAGAGAGTTACAGAGAAAAAAGGGGAAGAAAAAGTGAGCAAGACAGAAAGGTAAAGAAAGAGAAGAGAGAGAGAGAAAAACTGAGAAAGTAAAGAGAGCTGAAGTAAAAGAGAGAGAGTGAGCGAGAGAGAAAGAGCGAGAGAGAGAGAGTGAGAGAGTGAAGTAAAGAGAGAGATAGAGAGAAAGAGAGGGAGCATCAGAGAGAGTAAAATAGAGAGAGTGAGAGAGAGGGTGAGTGAGAGAGTGAAAGAAAGAGAGTGAGAGAAAGAGTGTGAGAGAGAGTGAAATAGAGAGAGTGAGAGAGAGAAAGAGTGTGAGAGAGAGTGAAATAGAGAGAGTGAGAGAGAGAAAGAGTGTGAGAGAGAGTGAAATAGAGAGAGTGAGAGAGAGAAAGAGTGTGAGAGAGAGTGAAATAGAGAGAGTGAGAGTGGGAGTAAAATAGAGAAAGTGAGAGAGTGAGAGTGAGTGAGAGAGAGAAAGTGAGAGTGAAATAGAGAGAGAGAGAGAGAGAGAGAGAAAGTGAGAGTGAGAGAGAGAATCATGGGTAGGAAGGACCTGCATTAGCAGACTGCAGCGGTGCAGCGCTAGCTAAAGCTGCCCTTCATCAGTCAGTGTAAAAGCCACTGGTTTGCCTGCTGGGCTGCTTACGCTGTTTAGAGGGGCTGTTAAACGAGGAGGCCGGCACTCAGAGTTCGTTCTGGAAAGGGGGGCTGAGAGGGATCTGCTGAGGGCTGAGTTGGGGATGACGCAGACTGAAGGAAAAGAGACTGATGAGGCAGAAGAGGCAGATGTGTGGAGAGATGGAGATGTCAGAGGAGGACAAAAGTGTCAACTCAGCAGTACTGAAAACTGTCAATCACAACACACACAACAGCAGAATCAGTTCCAGAGGCCAGAGCGCATCTCTGTGCTCTATCTGACTGCAGTATGAGGGCAAATACATATGGACAAAAGTATTGGGACACCTGCTCATTCATTGTTTCTTCCAAAATCAAGTAACTGAGTAACTGTCTCTACTGTCCAGGGAAGAAGACTTTCTACTAGATACAGCATTGCTGTAAGGATTTGATTGTATGCAGCGACAACAGCTAGAGAGTCAGTGAGGTCAGGATGTTGGATGATGAGCACCACCCAACCTCATCCCAAAAGTACTGGATGGAGCACCACCACCATCATTCCAGAGAACACAGCTCTTCCACTGCTCCACAGCTCCTCAATGCTGGGGGGCTTTACACCCCTCTACTAGCCCACGCCTGGCATTAGGCAGCATGGAGCCAATAGGTTCATGATGTTTATTGATCTGCTCCAGAGAGTCCTATTCTATTGGCAGTACTTTTTCTCTACAGGGACTGGACAAGCTGTGTGTGTGTGTGTGAGCATTTGCACATCTGTGCCAGCAATGAATATAATGCATTCAGTAGCTGAATGCATTCATTAGAAAGGGTGTCCACAAACATTTGGACATGTAGTCCTGCTCATATCCATGAATTCACTGTACTTCCGCGCTGTAGCTCCACTGTGGCGTGTAATGTGTTTATTCACTTTCAGCCACGAATCCATATCTTCCCTCATGTTACACACGTATACATTGGGTTAGCAAATTAGCATTAGCGTATTGGATTTTTCAGCTTTTGTTTAACACCATTTGTATTAGGTTCGAATGATCAAACGTCAACATGTATAATTCAGTGTGCTGCTCGCTCGGCTTCGAACCGTGAACCCTGGCGTGAGCAATATGGGTGTAATTTAAAACAAAACTGAGAAATGTAAAAAATGTAATTACGGCTGGCGAGACGTTGTGGAACGTGAAAATGGAAATGAAAATGGTTATCAGAGCGGCTTCTGAAAGGTGTGAATTAGACCAGTGTTAAAGGAACAGCTGTGCCAGCGGCCCTAATTTGGATAACTCTGAATGAAGGCTTGAGGTTAGCATTGAATGAAAACCTATTAGCATAATGCTAATCAAACTCTACCCGCTTCCATTCATTTTGAGCAACGTTAGCAATATTTTGGACAAAGTATTCCGTTAAGGTTTGAAAGGAGGTCTTAATGTAAAGGTCATCTTTTTCCAGATGTTAATTTCTTGAATATGCAGTTTTACACATTCGTCCGTTATTACGAATAACGAGCTTTTTTTTCGTAGTTTAAATAACGAAGCCCAGTGGTTGGTGTGGCGCAACAGATAGCACCACTACCTGTCAGTAAGCTACCCCGCCACACGGGAGACTGGGGTTCGAGTCCCAGTCTGGATGCCTATGCTGTGCTACACCAATAAGAGTCCTTGGGCAAGACTTCTAATGCTACATTAGCCCAACGCTGTAATACGAGTAACCTTGTAAGTCGCTCGGGATCAGAGTGTCCGCTAAATGCTGTAAATGTAAATGTAATGCAAAATATGACCAGATTTGATATGCCAAAGTAACACACCCTGTACTGTAGCCTTAAGAGCCTTGGGCCTAGAAATAAACATTAGATGAATTAGCATAGCTAGCGCTAATTTAGTACTCCCAAGTTCTGGACTATGGTAGCCTTATGCCATAGTTGATAGTGCTAAGTGAAAGTGCCCAAAATCTGCCAGGCCAGTCCAAGCACTGTAACTTACACTACATGTCCAAATGTTTGTGGACACCCCTTCTAAATGAATGCATTCAGTCAGTTTAAATTTCAGCCTCTGCTTCACAGCTTGTGTAGTCCCTGTAGAGAAGTACTGCCAGTAGAATAGGACTCTCTGGAGCAGATCAACCTATTAGCCACCACGCTAATGCCAGGCGTGGGCTAGTAGAGGGGTATAAAGCCCCCCAGCATTGAGGAGCTGTGGAGCAGTGGAAGAACTGTGTTCTCTGGAATGATGATGGTGGTGGAGCTCCATCCAGTATTTTTGGGATGAGTCAGAGAGTTTGTGGAAGAAGTGGGGTGTTGATCATCATTCAACAATCCGACCTCACTCTCAACTCTAGCTCTTGTCACTGAATGCAATCAAATCCTCACAGCAATGCTCCTACAAAATCTAGTAGAAAGCCTTCTTCTCTGGATAGCAGATACAGTTACTCCAACAAAAGCAGGAGAAACAATGAGCATACAAGTGTCCCAATACTTTTGTCCTTTTAAGTACATTAAAGTCAAATAGAAAAGCAACAGTAACAGTAACAGTACACCTTTTATCTATAACCAAGAAGGCGGTAGGACATGAGGAGGGAGTGGGCTGTCCAGTTTAGGAGAAGATAAGGCCAGTGTAGATGGGGCTGTGGGCAGAGGATGGTCAGCTTTTGCTCAAGGTGAGCGATGGCCACTATCTCAGAGCTGAGAGTCCGAGAGGCTTCCCGTCACCATCAGGATGAGTCATTACTCCAGGGAGAAGGATGGAGTGAGTGAGTGAGTGAGGGAGAGAGAGCGCGAGAGAGGGAGAGGGAGAGATTAGGCATGGGTCAGGGGTTTTCCTGAGGTCCATGTTTAATGGAGGAGGGAGAAAAACCTTTTCCTCAGCAGGCCACACATTAGACAGCTCCTCGGGCATAATGGCCACACACACACTCGCGCAGATCAATGCAGCAAATGAGTTAGAAATACCTACAGTGTGTTTAACGCTGCCACCGAGCCTCACTGCTGCCTTATGCACAATGAATGCTAATACATGGGTGAACTCACCAGAGGAAGGTGGTGTAGGCAGGTTAGCTGACAGGGCATGGGTTAGAGCCGGTGCATGCTTTAGAGCGTGGGTGTGTGTGTGTGTGTGTGTGGGGAGGTGTGTGCATGTGGTGTGGAGGATAATTGGATTTTAAGAAAGAGACATTTTTCCCATCATTCCTTGCCTGACTCTTGCATCGGACTGCAATTACTCCTGGGCCCTGTCACCACTCGGAACACACACTCTGAAGCGGTGGGGCGGCCAAATATCATATTTACACACTTTTTCGGCCTGCTAATGAGGCTAATACCTCAAACTGTATCGTTTCTGAGATTAAGCAGCAGATTGTTCGCTGTTTTGAGATGATCTGAGGTAAGTGAGTGCTGAATCAGACGCTCAATTTGAACACTGAACACTGGTAAACAACACCAAACATGCCTTTGCTGGTTGACTAGCATATTAAAATATTTTAATATTTATTTATTTAATATTAAATGTTTCTAGGTTTTCTATTAACATTAAAAAGGGATTCTGGATTCCTACATTCTGGATATTTGTTGCTGTGTGTGTGTGTGTGTGTGTATGTGTGTGTGTACAGTTGTGAAAGGTTTGCTTGTAGAGTATTTTGACTTCTACCCAATTCATTATTCATTAAGCCTTTCTGAGAGAACACAGTGACTCTGTGTGTGTGTGTGTGTGTGTGTGTGTGTGTGTGTGTTTGTGTGTGTGCAGGTATTGCAGTAAGGTTACCGTGGGTCATGGTGCAGGGATGATGTCAGAATTAGCTCACGTTGATGTTGACACACGTGCTGTCATCCTGTCAGAATACACACACACACACACACACACACACACTGCCATGCCTCCATTCACCTGCTGTTTTGATTCATGAATATTGCATGGCCAAGGCTTCTCTGACAGGTGAGCACACTGCCAAACGAAATGGAGCCATCTGGAGGTAATGGGCGGGTTAGTCACGATCAGAGACAGCTGGCCCACATGCTCAGCCTCCTGGAGCACACACCTCTGGGTAAGAGGTGTGTGTGTGTGTGTGTGCACGTGTGTAGTTGCGTGCACGTGTGTGTTTGTGTGTTGCTGTGAGGGATACACCTGAGGAGAACTTCACGAGAGATTCAGCTGGTGTGGGTTCAGTGTGATTTTCCAGACTTTCATTTTTACAGTAGCCTCTTTTACAGCAAGCCCCCTAGTGGCCGGAATAGAAATGGACCCGGATCGCTTTAATTAATATAATTAAAGCAACTAATGTCCCTGTCATCGTCCCCTGTATCACATGAACTATTACACTATTGGCTCTCTTTGTGTGAAAGGCTGTGACTCCATTGAACTGCTAGTAAGCAATGAGGGCTAAAGGGGGCGGAGCATGTCTCAGTAATGGGTAATCAATGGCTTATTAACACACAGGACAGTGCATTTCCCGAGGATGTGATGAAGTAATTACTACGTTATCCTGGGTTGTTGCAATGGTCTCTCATCTTGTCCGTTTGATAGTATGCTGTTGGTTCAGTGGGTCACCAAAACTCTACAGGACCTCTAAAGGTGCCTGGTAGCCAATTCTGTAATTCATGAGATTTGACCACTAGGAATCAGATCCCATAAGTAAACGGAGCACACATATCCAGCCATCCATGTGAAGAAGACTCAGGACTCATTAGACCAGCCAACTTTCCATTTCTCCGAAGTCCAGTCCCAGTGCTTGCCTGTCCATTGTATGTACTATGGATGGTGGACAGGGGTTAAAATGGGCACTCTGCAGTTAACAGGTAAACAGCACTGACCTCAATGACCTCACAGAATCCATGAGCCTTGCACATACCCCAACTTCCTGTTGCTGGCTCGTGATTTGTCCCTCCTCAGACCACTTTTGGCAGAGCCTTGACGTTTTGGAGATGTTCTGACCCAGATCTCCCGCCATAATGATTTGGCCCTGGTCAAAATCGCTCATGCCTGCCCATTTCTCCCACATCCAACACATCAGCTACGAGATCCGACTGTCCAGTTACTGTCTAATTTACATCCCAGCATGTGCCTTCGATATTTATACAATCTATAATCAAGCGGTCCTAATGTTTTGGATGATTGCTGTACATGTAATGGGAAAGTTACAGAGCTCTGTAGAGGACAGAGGAGCTCACATATAAGCTAAAGTCAGGCCCAACATCACGTACACCTACGCGGCTGGCTGCCAGTGCCTGTGTGTGTGTGTGTGTGTGTGTGTGAGAGAGAGAGAAGGACGGTGGTGGGTGGGTGGGTGTTCGTGACTGGTCCCGCTGGCTCTGGCTCCTGCACACAGCACTTGAACAGGTGTTTGGAAGATGGACTGGGCTGGATGGAGGAAAGAAGTGAAAACACTCATTACTGAAATGGAGCAGAAGTGAGTTCTAGCTTCAGTTCTAGCTTCAGTTCTAGCTTCAGTTCTAGCTTCAGGGATAAGTGATGTTAACCGCTGGAAACCATCCAATAAATACTAGAACATTTGAATTTCTTAAAATGATTTATTTTATTATTTATTTATTGTTAGTTAAACAGTGTTTATTTCATCGTCTGAACAATGATTTAATAAAAAATGTAATAAAAATGAAAAATTGCATATTTTATTTAGTTTTATATTTGATTATTTTTACGCAATAATTTCAACTTCAAACTGTGGTAAATGCAGTGATGAAAAAAATATATGCAGAAATATATCTGACATTATTATTGTTATCATAATTATATATTTTTATTTTTTATTTATGTATTTAATTATAACTTTAATTTAATTTAATTTAATAAAAAATTGTTAGTATATATATATATTTATATATATATACATATATATATTACATATATATATATATATATATATATATATATGTTGATGTTGCAGACGTCTCAAAAACCTAACTCGAGCATCATACCCCGAGCAGATAAACATCAGGAACCTATTGGCACCGTGCCTAATGCCAGGCGTGGGATACAGGGGTATAAATGTATCAAATATGATGCACCTGACTTACAGTTAAAGGGTTAAATTCAGTAAAGACTAGAGCCCAGGTCTTCAAATACGGACCCTGGGTCCAGTTTCCAGTCCTGGATCACTGACATAATAACACTGTTGTCCCGCCATTAAGGGGTTAAGAACAGCGCTGTTTAAGCAGGTAATGGATGCATGAACGTCTTGAGGGAAAATCTGACCAATGAGAGCGCCGCAATTTAGCAAACGGTTCAATACTTTCAGTTTTTACTCAAAGTTATAAGTTTTGTACTGAAACATGAGAAGTTTAGGATTAGATTCTCAGACCCAGATTAAGACTAGGCCTAGATAAAAAAATAAGCATCAGTTTAAACATCGATGTCGACGCCCACTAATCGCTGAGGTTCTGGCTGATTACCCTGATCTAACACCAGGAAGGTGAAGCTCAAGTCAAAAAAAAGAGCTGAAGAAGCAACTTCCCACAGTCTGACCATCTCCAAACCCTGAGGCGACCAAGAAGTGACCAAGAAACGGTCTCAGCCAGATCCTCTCAGACCTGCTTAATGCAGGCCTCCCAACGTTAGCTCCATCAAAAAGCCTCAGGTCAGAAGCCGGCCAAATTAGACGCCAAAGAAAGCGAGGATTCGTGTGCGGGGGTGTGCTGTGTAGGTGTGTGTGTGTGCGTTGTGACTGTGTGTACGTATGTGTGTGTGTGTGTGTTGTGCTCTCATTCACTATGCTATTCATTAATCAGCTCCACTCTCCAGAGCTGTCTTGACGCTTCTGCAGGCACTTAAAAATAGTAGCGTTAGCAGGTCATCCAGAGAGATTCTCCTTATCCTGCTTTCTGCTTTACATCTCTGTCTCTCTCTCTCTCTCTCTCTCTCTCTCTCCTTTATATCTCTCTGTCTCCCCCCCCCCTCTCTCTCTCTCCTTTATATCTCTCTGTCTCTCTCCCCTATTTCTCTCTTTCTTTCTCTCTGTCTCTCTCCCCCTCTCTCTCTCTTTCGTTCTCACTCTCCCCCCCCTATTTCTCTCTCCTCTCTCTCTCCACTTTATATCTCTCTGGCTCTCTCCCCTTTATATCTCTATCTGTCTCTCTCTCCTCTCTCTCTCCCCTTTATCTCTCTCTGTCTCTATCTGTCTCTCTCCCCCCCTCTCTCTTTTTCACTGAAACTATAGTAACTATATTTATATACATTCTTATTTATAGTAGTGTTATTATAGTGGGTGGGGTTTAATAGGGAGTGGGTGGAGTTTGTGATTTTGATGTGGGTGGAGTTGTGAGTTTGTGATCTCTATCTCTCTGTCTATCTCTCTCTTTCTCTCTCTCTCTCTCTGTTTCTCTCTCTCTCTTTCTCTCTCTCTCTCTCTCTCTGTCTCTCTCTCTGTCTCTCTCTCTCGTTCTCTCTCTCTCTCTCTCTCTCTCTCTCTCTGTCTCTCTCTCTCTCTCTCTGTCTCTCTCTCTCTCTCTCTCTCTCTCTCTTTCCCTCTGTCTGCCTTCCTTTCTTCTCCACACAGCAACACAAGCACTATCTGCACTTTCCACACATACAAAGACATCTGAAAAAAAGGGTGAGGAATTTTTATTTGTCTCCTTGCTGCCTCGATGCCTCGCTGCCTCACTGCCTCGCTCTACCAGCCAAAGAAAGCATCTCTGTCTCTCAGGGGGACGGTGTGTACATGAGGAATCGGACACTGCATTCCAGCCCTGTCCCAGACAGACCCTCTTCATTCAGTATTAAAGCAGGGAACCAGCCTCCATCCGAGCGCTCCGCACGTTCCGTACTTCCAAATGGCACTGCTGATTCGGCATGAGGCAGCGGGACATGGAAAGCTGTACTTTTCAGGATACGCTCTCTCCTGCAGCATAGAACATGAGCTGCATGGCGTATGAGGAGCCGGGTCACGCGCTCCATGCTGGGAACTTCAGACTGTCTCAGGCTGGATGTAGTAAAAAATAGACTACACCCATATTACATTGGCGTAACAATCATTTCTAGTGCATCTATGAACTAGATAATTAAGATTATTTATCATTAATGTACAGATTTTTAATTAGTCTGAACGACTAAACAATTACTTGATTATGTTTGGCAGCAATATGGCTTTTATTGGTCCAGGCTTTTAATATTATATTTTACCATCAGGAGGTTCTGAGGAGTTCATTGCCTGGTGATGCCCTAGCCATCCGTAAGTCCCTAGAGACTCTATTGACATTTGAAGCTTGTAACCAGATTTTCATTTGCATAACATATATTTCAAGTTGTACATAGCAGTTTTTATATTCACAGACATACACTATAAATAGACAAAAGTATTGGGACACCTGCTCATTCATTGTTACCCTTCTAAAATCAAAGGTATTAAAAAGAGTTGATCCTTCTTTTGTTGGAGTAACTGTCTCCAGGGAAGAAGACTTCAAGAGCTATTATATATTTTCATATTACAAATTGTATCTAGCAGTTTTATAGTGACTCAGTAAGTGACTTACAGTAAGCATCCCTGATATAGAGCCACAGCTTTTCTGGCATCTAGCATTCACAGTCAGTGAATACACTATACAGACAGACGTGTCGGGATAAGCCTTTCTTTAGCACATCCATTTTTTGTTTATTTTCTCCCAAAAATTAGTTTTTTAACCGCAAGAATAGTGATTGACAGCCTTGGCTGGAACAGAACGGTCATCTGGCGTTCTTTCTGTTCAGCGCATGGAGTAGCTGAGCTTACATGAGCTGCACCATCACTTTTGGAGCTGTTGTCCACTTACCGGACAAATTGGGAATCCAGGGAGAAATCCGCTCTGCTTCTGCACTGAAAGCTCAGTGAAGGCGGTCTGAGACACTTAGGCTTGGTCTGAGAGAAGGGGGCGGGTCTATCAAATTAGTTGGCGAGTTTGGCTCTGCCCTGTAAGCAGGACTACAGCAGGTCCAAGCACACGCACTATATGAATATGAGTAATTAATATAGTGTTACTATAAACAATAAGAATAGGCCTACAGTTGTTGATAGGTTTCCAAGAATCATCTGTAACAGCAGGCTGAAGACGTCCTCTGTTTCTCCTTCACAGATGTAGACGGTAATTGCTAAGAAAAAAAAAGTACCACTCCCTGCTGTTTTTTAGGAAAACAGGTTTCAGTCTCATTACAGCAGATAATGGGTTTTTACGTGCTGTTTTGTTGGCCATCAGTTTCAGCCTTCAGGATTGTGACATACAGCTTTCACTGAGCGTTCGGGTAAAGGAGGGGTTTAAATTGTGCTGTGGTCATTTATTACCCAATGGCTTTAATCAATCACATATATGTCCAAATGTTTGCGGACACCCTTCTAATGAATGCAGTTAGCTACTTTCAGCTGCACCCATGTGCAAATGCACACACACAGCTTGTCTAGACCCTGTAAAGAAGAAGAGGACTATAGAATAGGACTCTCTGGAGCAGATAAACATCACGGGCTAGAGGTGTATAAAGCCCCCAGCATCAAGCTGTGGACATACTGAACCTCTAGCGCTCTTGTATGCTCTTGAATGCAATCCAAAGCTCTAGTAAAAAGTGTTCCCTGGACAGGAGAAACAGATACTTCAACAAAAGCAGGATAAACTCAAAAAATAAATGTGTCCAAATACTTTTGTCCATATAGTGTATGTCTGCGAATATGAACTGAATAAAAGTTCTACTACTGGAACTTCTTAAAGGACTAAATACTGCTCTGTACAACTTGGAAATTAATGCAAATATGCAAATAAAACACAGATACAAGCTTCAAACGTCAGTAAAGAGTCTCTTGGAACTTACGGATGGCTGGGGCATCACCAGAGATTACACTCACAGCAATGCTTATAAGGTTGTTCTAGGGTTAAAAGCTTAGAACCACAGAAGGCTTATTGATGCTACTGGAGTAAGCTCTCCTCGACTGATTGATTGATTGATTGACTGATTAACTGATGGGTTCAGGTTGGAAATCAAGGACTTGGCGACTTTACGGTATGACAGAACGGGAACTTTGAAATCGTAACAGTGTTGCCATCCATCTGTAGAATTGCTCAATAATGTCCTTAATAGAGCGAAACATGCCTAAAGGAAAGCGGTGAACACACAAACACACACACACACACCACACATATACAAAATGATCGAGTCATATTGAAACACCACTGGAGAACATTTCCACTTTCCATCATCTGTGAGGACCAGACTCCAAAAAGCCTGAGGGCTGGCGCAGAGAGGGAGGAATAAAGGAAGGAGGGGTGAAAAGAGGGGGTTATGGGTGGGAAGGGCCACAGATGAGGGTTGGGCTGCACATTATGGACAATTACATTCAGCTTTTATTAAATGTGTGTGTCCCTGGGCAATAGCCCCTTCTCCCCCCCCCCCCCCCAGAAGAATAAGAAGAAGACAGGGCATGAAGACGAGGTGGGTTTCAGGGGCCAGAGAAGCAGCAGCCATTGAGGCATTCTAGTAACAGCATCACCTGACAATTAGGCCAGACTGAATTTCCAGACCAACCAGGAGGATGACAGCAAAGTCCCACAGAGGAAGGCGGCATTATTAGGCACTGAAATAATAGCAGATGTACACAATATGGACAAAAGTATTGGGACGCCTACTGCCCATTTCTTGTTTTCTCTGAAATCTGTCCAGGAAAGAAGGCTTTCTACTAGATATTTGATTTGATTTGATTGTAGTCAACATCAAGAGTGTTACTGAGGTCAGGGTATTGGATAATGACCACCACAGTTCTTACACTGCTCCACAGCTCAATGCTGAGGGGGCTTTATACCCCTCTACTAGCCCACGCCTGGTGTTAGACAGCATGGAGCCAATATGGTTCATGATGTTATTCTGCTAGTCCTATTCTATTGGCAGTACAAAAGTTCAAAAGTTTGGAATCTCTGTTGATGTTGATACTTTTATTATACAGTCAAGATCAGCTAGGCAACAGCAGCTCTACACATATGCCATAAAATAGGCCGCACAGTCCTCTGATAGGGTCGTGAGAAATATTTAATGGTTATCAGTCTCATTTTCCATCAAACTCCCTCATTTCCCCACGCGACCCAAGGCCCATTAATACAGCCCTCATGCTCTGTAGGATCTGTTGGCGGCAGACGTTTTTAATGCCTGTGTTTTCTTAGAGCCTCAGCCTAATGACCAGCGCTAAGCATATATAATATTAACTACCCCAATCAAGTCAGGCAGATGGAGGAAGATTCCCGCACCCTTAAAGAAACAGGTTCTTTAAGTGCTCTTGATGGGGCATAAAACTCATAACACTGGTGCAGAGCTCTGCACGCAGCCATTTAAACCTGAAAAATCTTTCCCCTCCTAAATGGTTCCTCTAGTTCCAGTTATTTAACAGAGACTCCCAAATTGGTTTTCCAAAAGCAAACCAGGCCTGGGAAAGTCAGCCCAGTGACTCCACTGTGCATTCACGTCCACATACAGTGGCTAAGGATTCAAATATATATATATATTCTATTATAAACCCCGACCATGTAGCTTACTCTTGTTGGAGTATTCCACCACACACAGCGACATATCAGAGTCACTGCTGAGCTGATTACAGTCAACCGCCCAACTTATATCTGGTCAGCAGTGGTCCTGTGGTCGGAAAGTGACCAGTGATGAATGGGGTAGACTCCAGATACAGATGGGCTACAGTCTGTGCAGCCTGGGCTCATGAGGAATTTGTACATATTTGTACTGTGTGCTAAATATAGTTTGGCATATCGCCGTTTGAACCCTGTAGCTGATCTGTAAATAATGCTGGATGAACAGACCAATAGAAATGTGAAATTCAAAGTTAAGACCATTTTTGCCTTTAAAGTCACCATTTTGGAGTCAAGCTTTAATTGGACAGCAATGATATGCACAAATTACTGATGCAACCTACGCCTAGCCTAACCCTAACCCTAACCCTTACCCTTACCCTAACTCTTACAATAACCCTTACTCTAACCCTAACCCTTACCCTAACTCTTACAATAACCCTTACTCTAACCCTAACCCTTACCCTAACTCTTACAATAACCCTAACCCTTACCCTAACTCTTACAATAACCCTAACCCTTACTCTAACCCTAACCCTTACCCTAACTCTTACAATAACCCTTACTCTAACCCTAACCCTTACCCTAACTCTTACAATAACCCTAACCCTTACCCTAACTCTTACAATAACCCTAACCCTTACTCTAACCCTTACCCTAACTCTTACAATAACCCTAACCCTTATCCTAACTCTTACAATAACGCTAACCCTTACCCTAACTCTTACAATAACCCTTACTCTAACCCTTACCCTAACTCTTACAATAACCCTAACCCTTACCCTAACTCTTACAATAACCCTAACCCTTACCCTAACTCTTACAATAACCCTAACCCTTACTCTAACCCTAACCATTACCCTAACTCTTACAATAACCCTAACCCTTACCCTAACTCTTACAATAACCCTTACTCTAACCCTTACCCTAACTCTTACTCTAACCCTAACCCTTACCCTAACTCTTACAATAACCCTTACTCTAACCCTAACCCTTACCCTAACTCTTACAATAACCCTAACCCTTACCCTAACTCTTACAATAACCCTAACCCTTACCCTAACTCTTACAATAACCCTTACTCTAACCCTTACCCTAACTTATACAATAACCCTAACCCTTACCCTAACTCTTACAATAACCCTTACCCTAACCCTTACCCTTACCCTAACTCTTACAATAACCCTAACCCTAACCCTAACCCTTACCCTAACTCTTACAATAACCCTAACCCTTACCCTAACTCTTACAATAACCCTAACCCTTACCCTAACTCTTACAATAACCCTTACTCTAACCCTTACCCTAACTTATACAATAACCCTAACCCTTACCCTAACTCTTACAATAACCCTTACCCTAACCCTTACCCTTACCCTAACTCTTACAATAACCCTAACCCTAACCCTTACCCTTACCCTTACCCTAACCCTAACCCTAACCATTACCCTTGTCCCTTACCCTAACTCTAACCCATAACCTCTACCATAACCCTAAACAGACACAGACTGGGCTGTGTGTATTTCACAAAACAGCGCCACCAGTGGGCCGGAGCTCCGTATGAATCGTAAAATATGTACAAGATATCTGATTAAAGCTCATTGTGAATTGTCAAATATACCAAATGTAGTTGATAATTAGATCAAGTTAACTAGACACACTCAGACTTGTTTACACTCCTAAAAATAAAGCTTCTTCAAATAGTTTTAAGAGCAATTCCATAGAAGATCATTTTTTGGGAATCACTGTTTTGATGGGAATTAAATAAATAAAAGATGGTCTCGTTTGCACAGTTCTGCTTGTTTTGGGGGATTTCTGTCTCCAAAGTGTCTTGATTCCTTTCTGGAATCCTGGTTTAATGAGCATCACTTCTTTGGTTTCTTCTACATTTTATTTCAGGCTGGGACGGTTTCTGTGAGCTGTGAAAGTGCACTGCAAATAAATGTAGTTTAAATATCTGATATTTCTCATTTTGAGATTATTGTAGTAATATTATTAGTAAGATTTATTAATCTGGTCTTATTCTTATTCTAATTTTGCTTAATTCAAGAAATGTTGTCAAATCTGAAAATCAAAAATGGATCATTTTTAATAGATAAACTTACTTTAAACAAGTAAACATAAGTTGAATAATGTTATACTATTCTTACAACAATGTGAAAATGGAAATATCAGATATTTAGACAATATTTAAGAGCTTATATATACTTTTTTGCTGTGTGCTCAGAAGAACAGCATTCGAAAACAGCTGTACTAACATCAAATACAGCATGGTGACATCTACATGACTACTGAGTATATAAAAAATCCCAAATATCCACCATAACAACACCCTGAACGTGTGGAACATCTTTACTACTGAATACTGCTGCACAGAGAGTCTTATTTTAAAACATCCAGCCCGAAACGTTGGATTCCAGGCTGAAATGCCCGCAGTCCGGCCTGCTGCAGACTGCTGGAACGTGCTGTACGTTTTCTATTTGCTCCATGCCACGAACCTCACTGAACACTTCGCACAGGATGTTCTTTGATACCAACAGGATCCGAGAGAGCGTATCACAGAGGAGTATTATGCAGGTGAATCCTATAGTATATTCCATTTCCTGAGTGAATCTCCCTGCCTGCTATCTGCATAGCGCTGCTTCACGTCCATATCTGTCCGATACAGCCGGCTCCAACTGAAAATAAAGCAAATAAAACTTAATAGACAACGCTGGCAAGGAGCCACTCTGGTATAAGGATGAAATAGATGTCTGAGGAGTGAGGAGGGTGGGAGAGAGAGAGAGAGAGAGAGAGGCTATAAAGATGATAGAAGCTGACTGCAGGAGGAAATAGAAGTCAGTAAAGAGAGCTGAGAGCTGAAGGGAACACATAGAGGAAGCTTTCCACTTTATTGCAGTGTGTGTGTGTGTGTGTGTGTGTACGCATGTAGCAGTATGCTATGTCAGTATCATTTCCATGTGTTTTAGCGCCCCGCCCTCGCTGACATCAATTAAATCATTCATTTGAACACTGCTGTTGTAGACTAACGACAGACTGCCTCAAAACTTCGCTTCCATGCCTGATCAGGAGTGTATGGGTGATTCAGTGACAGTGGTGTCGCCATGGAAATGTATAAAAACCCTATGCTAGATTTTTCTCCCATAGCAAATTAGATTTTACACCGACCAGCCACTTCATTAACACCACCTCCTTGTTTCTACACTCACTGTCCAGTCTATCTGCTCCACTGACCGTACAGCAGCACTGTGTAGGTCTACATAACTCCAGACTGTATCCATCTGTTTCTCTGCAGACTCTGTTATTCGCCTCCTGTCACCCTGTTTGTTCTTCAATGATCAGGACCCCACAGGACGGACCACCACAGAGCAGGTAGGTAGTATTTGGGTGGTGGGTCATTCTCAGCACTGATTCTGGTAAGATTCTGGATTCTGGAATTGGCCTGTTCCACAGCTCTGTTTTGGTTCTGCTGGAGGTTCTTTTGAAAGAGGAACAGCAATGTTGGAGGTTCATAATTTGTCCCTTGCATCTACCCAAACTATCATTATTCAACTAAGAGCTCTGGCTGAGACTTAATGAGTCACACTGCATTTAGGTCTAATTGGGACGTTACGCCTGAACTTGACATCACATTTTGTAAGGTATTAGCACCCAAAGCTGTGCTGGCATGTTCATGGGGTCATATTTTTAGGGTTGTCTGATTATACCAAAATGTTTTTTAATTATATTTGTCAATACATCAGTGCATTAGTTCTTAAAGGAGCATTTCAGTTTTTTCCACCTTATCTCTACATGCTGGAAGACATTTTCCATGGTACAGCAGACAAATAAAGATCTCTTTTAAGGAGGAATTGGGCAAAAACATAAGATCAGAGGTATTCCAAATGTAACTATAGATAATTCTACTCAACCAACTGAGACTATGCATATTAAGTACCCTAAAATGCTCAAATTACAGAGTACATTTCTGTCATATAATATGTAATCAGTTCTGGATTACGTTTCTTAAGTAATTTACTCACCACAGGCCAGGATTTGCTCAGTGGACCTGTTTCTAGCAATTAGCCTAATATGCTAATGAGGCAAGTCACTCGTTAATGCGTCCCTGTCAGTCATTCAATCTGGAAATCCTCTCAGTTCCAGCATCCCTGAAAAAGCAAGTCTTGCATACAAATGCCTACCTGCTTCAACTGAACGAATGCATCAGTGGATACAAGTCTTAACAACCCCCCCCCCACACACACACACACACCAGTAGGATCCATAAGCTTTAGGACCAGGCCTTCATTGTCTTCCCGTGAATATTGATGACGGCCCGTATGCCCCGGGGTGCTCCGGCGAGGGGATAAATGAAAATCGATGGTGCCGGAGAAAGCAGGAAGAATGTCATTCCTCCACCTCATCGACTACCCCTTGGCCTAATGGCCTTTGCTCGAGAGGGGCTTACCTCTGACATGTCCACGCCTACAATTATGGAGACAGCCTTTAACTTTGCACTGCAGGCTTTTAGCAGTCAGTAACTGGGTAATGCTGGGTAATAGTAATGTAATAATGGATCATTACCAGTTCTGAAAGCTGATTGGCTGAGCCACTTTCAGAATCGCTCAAGAACATTACTTACCCAAGATAATACGCCTGTAACGCATGGCCTCTCTTGGCTTACTGGTCAGCCATCAGCTAATGCTAAGCGTTAAAACCTGTGACAGGTGAAGTGAAAAGCATTGATTATCTCATTGTGCAAGGCTAAAAGCTAACCGTAGCCAACAGGGGGAGGCATTGCTCAGAGAAGGACGCTGGTATCCATGCTGGGCTGAAAGCTAATCCAAGCCGAATGACTTCCAACTTCTTCAGCTAGCCAACCACACATCGTTCCTTAGAGGACACTGAGAAGACACTGAGAGGACATAGAGGACTGAGTGGGCTAGTAGAGGGGTATAAAGCCCCCCAGGATTTAGCTGTGGAGCTGTGGAGGTTAGGTGGTGATCATCATAACTCTACCTATCGTCACTGAACACAATCAAATCCTCACAGCAATGCTCCTTCTCCAAAATCTAGTAGAAAGTCTTCTTCTCTGGACAGTAGAGACAGTTACTCCAACAGAAGCAGGAGAAACTCTTTTTAATATTCTTGATTTCAGAAGAAACAATAACTGAGCAGGTGTCCCAATACTTCTGTCCATTTAGTGTAAATATTTCCATCAGATTTCAGAACCGGAACTTCATTCTTCATTTATTAATTCTGCGTTAATGCAGCAAGCTTTTAAAAACCATTGAGCTGTTCTTGTTGCTTGGCAACAAGCTACTGTTAATGAGCTACAGGGCTTTGGTGGAAGAATTTATGTTTATTTAAGTTTATGTAATTATTATTAAGAATAAATTAATTTATTTATAAAAACAAGTCTTGTGTTCTGTCAAGCTGGTTGGCCAGCTAGGTTACACTGGGCATGCTGGTTGACCAACATGGTTAAGACTAGTCATGCTAATGACCATATTGGTCAAACTGGTCACTGTGGTGAGACAGCCTGGTCAAACAGGTCATGACTGTTGACTATCTTGGTCAAATGGATCATGCTGGTTGACCAGCTAGGTTAAACTGGGCATGTTAATGTCCATATTTCTATTATTTGTTTTTATAGTTTTCATATTTATAAAAATGAGCCTTGTGTTCTGTCTAATAACATATTTTAATCACATAGAAATCACAGTAAGAAACAGTCTTACTGGTGCATTACCTTTTCCCACTAAATAAATCTATACCTTTTAGACCATACATGCCTGTTTTGTCCACTCCGTGGTCAATGAAGGCTTCTGTTATTTGGCTACACTTTAAAACAGGACACTGGAAACAGCGAAAGCAGCTGTAAAATGCTAAAGGTTTCCAATGCATTCTACAGCAAACTCGCAATTACACTTACAGCCTGACATTGATGAAGGAGAGTGGACCAGGAATGCTGCATTAAACAGGCTTTACCCATAGTTCTTCACACCGGTCAAGACCCAATCAGAGGGACGGCGCATTAAGCGGAATCTGACCGAGCGACTTACCTGAACCGAGGAGAGAGGAAATTAAGAAGGAAAGAAATAAAGAGATATGAAGAAAAGGAGGAAATGATCCCCCTGTGCACCATGACCTCTGTTTTATAGAGGCCCGGCTGCCTCGGCTTGTGCCTGCTTGTTATTTTGGAGGCTGATGGTGGATGGTGGAGAATGTCAAGTCAATTAAGGGAGACAAGGATGGAAGAGGCTATCGACCCGCCCACAGCCGCACTTTAAACATCACATCACTTAAACGAGATCACTAGCTGCAAATTAAAGGCAAACTATTGCCTCAGATTTCTGATGATGTTATAATTACGTGTTAAATATAATCTGTGTATTAGCATTTTTGCTAATTCTGTGAAAGCAATGCTGCATCTTACATTTTTACTACATTATACTTTATATAAATGCAGAATCTGTCACCAGATAAAAGCAGCTTCAAAAGCTTTCAGATGGTCTAAGGTCATCCTTGATGGTAAAGATGGTTAACACCCTATGCTAGTCAACTGACTGACCAGATCCTGCTTGCCAATGAGATGGGCATGCTGGTTGGCCAGCTAGGTTAAACTGGGCATGCTGGTTGATCAACATGGTTAATCTAGTCATGTAAATGACCATATTGGTCAAACTGGTCACGGTGGCGAGACAGCCTGGTCAAACAGGTCATGCTGGTTGACTATCTTGGTCAAATGGGTCATGCTGATTGACCAACTTGGTTAACCTAGTCATGTTGATGCCCATTATGGTCAAACTGGTCACTGTGGTGAGACAGCCTGGTCAAACTGGTCATGCTAGTTGACTATCTTGGTCAAATGGGTTACGCTGGTTGGCCAGCTAGGTTAAACTGGACTTGCTGGTTGACCAACTTGGTTAACCTAGTCATGTAAATGACCATATTGGTCAAACTGGTCACTGTGGTAAGACAGCTTGTTCAAACTGGTCATGCTGGTTGACTATCTTGGTCAAATGGGTCACACTGGTTGGCCAGCTAGGTTAAACTGGACTTGCTGGTTGATCAACTTGGTTAACCTAGTCATGTAAATGACCATATTGGTCAAACTGGTCACTGTGGTAAGACAGCTTGTTCAAACTGGTCATGCTGGTTGACTATATTGGTCAAATGGGTCACGCTGGTTGGCCAGCTAGGTTAAACTGGACTTGCTGGTTGACCAACTTGGTTAACCTAGTCTTGTAAATGACCATATTGGTCAAACTGGTCATGCTGGTTGACTATCTTGGTCAAATGGGTCAAGCTGGTTGGCTAGCTAGGTTAAACTGGGCATGCGAATGACCATATTGGTCAAACTGGTCATAATGGTTGACCATCTTGGTCAAGCTGGTGATGCTGATTTAGCACCTTGGTCAAACCCTTGGTAAACCCTGAGCTTGGTAAAATTGTTCATGCTTACCAACCAGCTTGGTCAAGCTAGTTATGCTGTTTAGCCAGCTTGGTCAAGATGCTCATACTGGCAAACCAGCCAAAGCATCAAGCTCAGTTGTAAATGTACCCTTTACTGATCAACGAATAATCTGGCCCTGAGCTGGCCAAGCTGGACATGACGTTTCTGTATTCTGTATCGCTAATCAGTTCCTGCTAATTCACTCATTGTTAGCGGTTAGCAGTGCAATGACACATGAGCACATAAGCCTTGCACTGAAAGAATGAGGGGTACGGTCTCGAACAGACACAGCTCTGAAACTCACCATGTCAAGCCAGCAAGTCATTTCAGCAACCAATTAGCATGAAGCTGCTAACATCATCTCAGCTTGGCATCTTGAGCCCTGTCACCTTGCTAACGGAGACAGTGTTCATTAAAGCAGTCCTTGCCCATAAATATTGCTGCGAACAATTAACTGTATGTGTTGACAGCAAGGCCGGGCTTTTTTTAAGGGTCAGACATGGACATGGAGAGAGGCTTTTAAGCCTTCCACCCACCAGTGAAGCGAGAGAGAAGGAGAGAGAGAGACTATCCTAAGCTGTGGTGCTTCAACAACAGTTCAAACGTAGTTCAGATCAGAGCCTTCAGCGTATCTTTCACTCATATTTAGAGAGAAATGGTGATCTTCCAGGTGCTTTAGTGTCTTTTACCTGTGCTGTTCTCCCCATCATGAGGCCTAGAGAGCATGACTCACAGCAACACAGTGCAGCAATGCAATGTCTTCATGATCATAGCTGAGGTCAAAACCCCCCGGCCGATGATACCTGCATCATCCTCAACCTGGCTGAAATGTCTCTAAGTGTCCAGGCCTGTGATTCACTCTTTAGTGACCAGCATGGAGGTGTAAAGGAAAGCTATGGCACTCGACCCAGTACTATGACCCATCACCAGCCCACTCTTCTGCCTCCAGATGCTGACGTTTCAAGTTTCCCCTCATTCCTCCACGCCTCCACCAGTTTAGTGGCATGGCGGCCCAGGTGGTAGGCATCACGTTTACAGTGGATTGGAACGAGTCCCATTCATTTTCTCATTCATTTTTTAATAAATCAAAGCATTAAATGCATGAATTTCAAGTTCCTACTGGTTAAGTAATAAGAAGTACTGCCAATACAATAGGACTCTCTGGAGCAGATTAACATGAACCAGTTGGGGTATAAAGAGCCCCCCAGCTTTGAGCTGTGGAGCAGTGGGAGAACTGTGTTCTCTCTGGAATGATGGTGGTGGAGCTTCATCCTGGATATGTGGAGTTGTGGAGTTGGGAATGAGGTGGGGTGGTGATCATCCGACATTCCAGCCAACATGTTCATGCTAGGTGGGTTCCAGGTGGGCATGGCGTCTGAGTGGGTTTGTACATGTGTTGTTACTGGGGCACGGTTCGGCATCCAACAGTGTACAACCCAGATGTGGCCCATGTTTAACCCCTCCTGGTCCCATCACTGACCCTAGTGGGATCTTTTGGGCATCCATATGTGGGGCCAACATAGAACCCATGGACAAGATTAACCCCCACATGGGCATGTTATCTGGACTCTAGCTCTTGTTGCGGAATGTGCAATCAAATCCTCACAGCAATGCTCATCCTCCAAAATCTACTAAAAAGACTTTTAGACTTCTTCTCTGGGCAGTAGAGACAGTAATAGTCTTTTTTTAATGCTCTTGATTTTAGAAGAAACAATGAATGAGCAGGTGTCCCAATACTTTTGTCCATATAGTGTATGCCTCATGTAGCTCTTCAGGAATGAAACCAGTGGTGATGTAAAGGTGTGAATAAGCAGAAGCTACACGTGTTGCCCTTTCCTGTCCTCCAGTGCCATCGCAGGCCGACATTCTGAAGCATGCGGAGCCTCAGTGCCAGGAAAAGGGAGAGCGAGGCAATGAAAAATGAATGGAAGAAGCTTTTCCCTATAAATATTTCACAGTGCAATGAATGCTGTTAACTTATGACAATATGAACACGGTATATAATACAAAGTGACAATTAGGTGGGGGGAGGCGGTCTGGCGGATATATTAAAAAACTCCATGTTCTGTTTTTCTCTGCTCGTGGAAACCGGCGGGATGAAAAACAAAGGGACAATAACAGGAGATGAAATTATTCATGAAATGACGTTTTCACATTTCTGCTATATTGCAGCGCGTATGTGGCAGTAATTACATGTTAGGCCATATAGATGCACATTCACCAACACGCACACACACAAAGTGATCGTTTTGAGATGTGTGACAGTAAAAACGGCCATTCTGACATTCTGCGCTCTCTCTACTATTAAACATACAGGCCTCTCAGGCCTCTCCTGACACACACACACGGCCCTGTGTGCTGCAACGTCAAACCTGCAAATTATATGCACTAATATTTCATGTTTGTAGCAAGATAGTGACACACTGCATCTTGATATGGACAAAAGAATTGGGACACCTACTTATTTATTGCTTATTCTGAGATCCAGGGTATTAAAAAAAATAGTGTCTGGGGGAAGAAAGCTAGTAGATTTTGGAGAAGCACTGCTGTGAGGATTTGATTGCATTCAGTGATAAGACTATTAGTTTGGTCAGGATATTGGCTGACCACCACCCATCCCAACAGTACTGACTGGAGCACCACTGGAGCATCATTCCAGAGAACACAGTTCTTCCACTGCTCCACAGTTCAAAGCTGGGGGGTGGGGGGGGGGGGTTATACTACCCCTCTACTAGCCCACACTTGGCCCAATAGCTTCCTAATGTTTATGTGTGTTTGTGTGCATTCATTAGAAGGGGTGTCCACAAACATTTGGCCATATAATGGAGTGTCCTCAGACGTCTAACTGGAGATGAGTAGGTTCCTGTACTTTTACTTTATCATACTGGCTGAGTATGAGGTCTTACCCAGCTTGGCAGTCCCTCACACCTAACCAGCACTTTCTCTGCCGCTGAAATGAAAGAGCAGAGACAGTATTCGAGCTGAGAGATCGACGTCTGGGGGATTTCATCTGGTGGGTGGGAAATGACTGTAATTCAACAGGCTTTAACCACAGTAACTGGCCACACAGCAGCTTTTCTACTTGCCAAAAAATGAATGAGGGTGTTCTGCACCTGTAAGGTGGCAGTGTGCCATAGTGGCTGAAACTGCTGGTGCTGTACGTCAAATTTGAAGAGAGGGGGGTGGGAGTCACATTGACCTGTAAAGACTGGATAGAAGTTGATGACTTACAAGTGGTGTAGCTGGTCACAAGGGGGCGCAATTTGTAATGTAGTCATTTGTACGTTGGACGATTGCCGATTGCCGATCGCCTCAACATGCAGTTTTCCTAGCTGCCTTCGCAGCCCGAGGGGAGCGTAATGAGGCCTGTATTGGTAGCCCAACTGAGAACCGTGGGTTTTATGTTGGCCCCTTATGGAAGCAGAGGTGGGACCAGGAGGGGTTAAACATAGGTGGCATCTAGGTTGTACCCTGGCACATGGGCTGTAACGATGGGGTCCATTTGGGAAGCCCAACTTGGTCCCAATAGCAACACATGTACAAACCCAACGTGGAGCCCACCTAGCCCACATTCCAGCCATGTGAGCCCCACATGAACAGGTTGGCTGGCTGGTACAATTCAGCTGGCTAAAGTATTTTTGTAGCATGGCATGATACCAGGTAAGGTAGTGGTGTAAAAGTGAACTACTCTCCACAGCTGTAGGGGGAGCCCAAAAAGCAAAAATAAAAAATTTTGCATACTGCTTCTTTAATTCTAAGTTGGAAAATCGCTTATTATCCACATATAATAAATGTGGGTTTAATTATACAAGACACCTTCAGGATAAGGGCCATTTAAGATGCTTTGGCCGTTAGCCTTTCCTTTTGTCAGCCACTGACAACACTCCCTCCAGTGCCCACGGCTGGGAGGATTAGGCCGAATGCTTCTTCATAACACATAACACACCATCCCGAGCTAAGTGGTCAGCCCTTACTGCTCTATTCTGTATCTATGAGCTTACAGACACACTTCGGCCTGTTTTGCTCTGTATCAATAAAGAGAATTTGATCAGTTTTATTACTGATCTCCACCATCACAAAGCTTTACTTTCTTTAATGAAGCTTTTTTGAGATGAATTTGAAAATAAATCTTGTGCAGTGACTGCACTGTGCCTCAAATCCAACAGATCATCACTGAAGATCCCTTGTATCTCACCTTCCTTGACATAATGTGAATCTGGTCGTTGTTCTTTATATTGTGTAAAGATTTCATGACACATGGACCAGTAGAAATGCTCCAAAATATTAATAAAATATGAATCAAATATATATTTGAACTTTTCATTGAAAGTCAAAGGTTTTATTTGGGTATTGAGAGGTTTTGCGTGACTGTGACCACATACTGGCCTTCTAGAGATACAAACCTCCTTCTGAAACCTTAAAGCTGAACCCGCCTACTTGAAATATGGACACAGGACACTGCTGGATGATGGTGATGGATTTCTTCATATCCTGTGTGTGTGTGTGTGTGTGTTTATGTGACTGGAGGGTTATTTGCTGATATCGAAGCTTCTGTGCTGGAACAGCCGTCTGATGTCTTACTTCTCCATTATATTGTTGATTTTTTGACTATTTATTTATTTATCTTTACCTTTTATGGTTATTTTTTTATTTTTATTCTTTTTGTCCATATATACTCCACATGCATATGCTATTTCATTTGTATTAACAATTTACTACCTCCTGTTTAAACAGAAGTTTTATTATTATGCTTATTTTTATTATAAATGGGCATATAGAGCGGGTTATGACGCACATTTGCTGGTCAGTAACTAGGTTTCTGAAATCTGCGCTGTAGTTCTGGGTCAGAATCAGGCAGATTATTACTCTCAGCTACACTCGGTACAGGTCTTATTAGAGCTCTAGCGCAGGGCTCTATTAGCTGGGCTCAGACTTGGCATTTCCATCCAGTGGCTGGATACTAGACTAGCCCTTCTGTCTGGACATACTGGGGCGTGAATAGCTAAAGATATCCACAATCTCTGCACTCGCTGTTCCGTGGTTTAATTAACCATGCAAAGTCCAGACCCTGTCACTACAGGCCCGCATGTCTTACCAGAGCAAGTCCCGCACCTGCAGGAGGACGTCTGGCTGACCGATCTTTCCAAACACATCGCACGTCTCCTGGTCTCAGGAAAAAAAGCCAGAAGCCCAGGAGCGGAATCTGAGACTCGGCCCACAGGAGAGCCCTTCTCCAAAAGCTTGGCGTTCCTCTCCCCTCATCCAGAGCTCTTTTCCTGCCAACTCATTAAAGATTTGGCACAGACGGAGGAATGTGTCTTCACCAACTTCTGGGGTTCTTCCTCCGTTCCTCCTTTGATTTAATTTCCGTATTTATTTATTTATTTCCTCGCCCCCCTCGCCGCGATGTTGTTGCACTGACGCATATGTTCCCACCCACACATGAAATGTGATTCTGTCGCCGATCCAATTCACAGAGGTCAGCAGCTCTTCTCTGCTCTCTCTGTCCGTCTTTCTTTCAGTCATTCTTTCTTTAGTTGTTTGTGTTAAAGCCAGCTGAAGGTCAACCTTCTGTTTTATGACAAAAATAAACCATTGAGTCATAGAAAATAAATACAATATATTGACAAAAGTATTGGGACACCAACACATCACAACTACAGGAGCTTTTAGGACGTCCCGTTCTAAACCCATAGGCATTAATACAATCTGGAGCTGGTCCTCCTTTGCTCTAAGCTCTACCAGCAGTAGCAGCAGGTCTGGAGCTCCGCTGCAGTTACTGAGTCAGTTGGAGGCTTTTCTGCACTCTGCTCTGAGCTCAGCACTCGGCCCTGACCCCGCTCTGTAACTTTACGTGGTCTGACAGACACTCGGTGGCTGAGCTGCTCTCTGTGAGCTGTTCCTCCTAAACTCTTCCACTGTTCAATAACAACACCATTCACAGCTGATGGAGGAAGATCTAGGAGGGAGGAAATTATAAAATTTCACCAGTTGACTTGGTTGTTGGTGCAGCGGTGTCTCCTATTACATACAGAACCACGCTGGAGTTCAGTGAGCTCTTTAGAACCTCCCGTTCTTTCACTGATGTAAAGGCTAAGCTAAAGGCAGGCCTGATTTTATACACCTGTGGCAACAGGACTGAAGGAAATGCTGGAATTCAATGATTTAGAGGTGTGTCCCAATACTTTTGTCCATTTAGTATCTCCAAAAAGGCAACTTTATAGGCGAAGGATCAAACATTCGAGACTTTAATTGAAGTCAGTGTAAAATGAGCATTTCTATTGGTCCATTTTTTAAGAAAATCTGGCATAATACAACTGCAGATATACATTATGTCAAAAAGTGAAAACCCCGTGTCTGCCTCCCTCTCTCCCTCGTTCCACCGCCTCTGAGGGACTGTTAGAGCAGAAGCACCTCCTCGTCTCAGCGTGTGGCTGTAATTTTGCAGTGATTTACGCATCCAAGCGTCCCGCGTTTCTTCATCCTGCTGATAATGTTATTACAAATCGACTGTGTGTAAGTGAGACAAGTCCCCATGCATCATCCTGGCACGCCCGATACCTCGCGTAGATCTGAACACGTATGGATCCGCGTTCGTATGCCACTGCTCCGACCGTATGGACAGCTCCGTATGGATGCTAACCCCGGCATCCTTAAGCGCTCGGGTTCGTGCCCGTGAGACAACAGTTCATTAGTCATCGGCGCGCCGAACACTTTCGCTTGGGACGGCGGGGTAATGATTCATTGGGGAAGCTATTTATGAGCTTGTTTGTAGACTTAAGGGAAGGATATGGATGTGTGCAGTGCTGGGAGTAGCGGGGATTTCTCAAGCTAAAGCTTGGATTATTGATCTGAGTGCCTTTGGTGGGCTTTGTACTCTCAGCAGGGCCTGGACTACATTTCCCATGAGCGCCCACGTCAGGTAAGACTTTTTTTCTGGGGAAAATAAAGGCCTGTGTTCTTCAAACAGATTAGATATTGTATCTGCTGTCCCATAGATCTGACTGCCGGGGTGAGTGTTACATTCCAAAGGGAGTCTTTTTTCCCTCTGAAAAATCTATATCAGCTTCGGAAAGAGAGAGAGCGCGAGAGTGAGAGAGCGTGAGAGAGTGAGAGAGAGAATAAAAGTAAATTATGCACAACACTCAGCTTGAGGTACCTGCAGTAGTGCTGACGCCTTGAAATAACCAATTTTGGTTCCATAAATAATCAGATTTATAAGTGAAGAACCGTTAAATTAAGAGATATGGATGCAATCATGGAACCAACCGTGGTTCTTCATACCTCTATAGTGGCAACAGTGAGAAGGCGGGGCTTAAACAGACGTGTAATTAAGCAAAGCAACCACTTTTTGCCAGTGTGGTTTCGAGATCATAGTAGTATTTAGTCAGATGATTATTATCTTATTATTATTATTATTATTATTATTATTAGTGAGAATTTCCCCACTGTGGGACTAATAAAGCATTATCTTATGTTATCTTATCTTATCTCTCACATACACCATGTGTATTCCACTAGCTTCATTCTCTTAGAACATTATATTATATCCAGATTAACATACTAATAGACTTAGGCCCCTAATCATAACTTTCATAACTTTCGGGTGGTCTTTTACTGCTCCATGTGAAATGGATCAGTTAGTCCCCTTCGCTCAGAGTGGAATAATCTAGCTCCTCCTCTGGTCCTGAGTGGAGGCCTTATCTCTTTCCCTATGCTGGCCACAGTGAGTTATGGTCCAAGTGACCTCGAAGTTGCAGACCAACTCGTTTGGGTATCTCCAGGTATATGAGGGGCTTCTAAAAACCATATTTGAGCTTTCCTTCCGCTTCATTAATTATGCATGTATGTTAACGCCCTTTTGCTTATTCATATCACAGTTAGGTGTAACCAATGCAATGTAACTTCTTTGTCTTCTGTGAACCAATGGAAGGTGACAACACCTCATTGGGGAGGTATATAACTTTTTGTAACTTGGTCAACCTTCTGAGATCTCTGGGTATTTGCCAGGAGCAATAAATAAATAAATAAAATCAATAAATATATTACTTTGGAGCATTAATTGTGAGTCTGTGATTTTACTGAAAATTTCCACCACACCAGTCGGACGCATTTTTCACATCCCATGAAGTGGACGTTTGGTCACCCTGGCTAATTCCTCCCTCTGCTCCAGTCAGTCGAATGGACAGGCTTGTCTCTACGCATGCACAATACTACGCTGGTGGGCTGTTATAGCCCTGGAAATAATAATTAGCTGTAGCTCTAATATAAACTCAGATCAGGTCACAGCAGAAATCCCCATTTGGGACCTAAAGTAAAGCTAACTTCTCTACAAGGCGATCCCATTTCTATGCGACCCCCCCCCCCATTCTTGTCGATTGGAAAAAAAACTAGTAGTATTTGTTTCTAAAAGCTTCTCATATTTATAACCATTTGTCAGCCGCCCTTTCCCTCCGAGACAAAGAAATGTGGAGCATGTTCCAAATTGCTGTGGGGAGGCTGTCACCACGTCTCGGAGACAAAAGCACCGGAGGGAGCGGCGAGCTTTATTTTGGCTCATTAAAGCCTCAGTTGCCGTTGCTTTCAGCAGGGTGTTAGGCATGGACTGCAGAGGACCAGGTGCAGCGTGGGTAATGTCTATATGCGTAAATGAGGCGGGACATGGAAGAGTGAGACAGGCAGTTTTCACCCCCGCTGTGGAGAGTGAGTGATATGATGCACATTATACATACATGTGTTTACTTAAAGGGGAATTCCACCAACTTTGCGAAGTTTGCATGTAATTCAGTGGTTGCAGTGGTCAGCAAAGGCATTCAGACTCGGGTTGATGCGAAATGGTTAATCGTATGGACACTCACTGGGGTCACCATGTCTACAATTAGCCATTTTGTTTAAGATCTTAAGTCTTGCATGCCTTTTTTAAGCTACACTACATTGACAAAAGTATTGGGACACCTGTTCATTCACTGTTTCTTTTAAAATTGAGGATATTAAAAAGAGCTGATCCTGCTTTTGTAGGAGTAGCTGTCTCTACTGTCCACGGAGGAAGGCTTACTACTAGATTTTAAAGGAGAATTGCTGTGAGGATTTGATTGCATTCGGCAGCAAATGTGTTGGTGAGGACAGGATGTTGGATGATCATCACCCCTCTAGTCCATGTCTGGCAGTGTGCGAATAGTCATGGTGCCAATATGGTCATAATGTTTGTCTGCTCCAGAGAGTACGTCTCTACAGGGACTAGACAAGCTGTGTGTGCATTTGCACCTCTGTGTCAGCAGCAATGGGTGCAACTTAAAGTAGCTGAATGCATTCATTGGAATGGGTGTCCACAAATATTTAGACATATAGTGTTTGAGTCTATAGGCTAAATAACAGTGGTCTAGACTACAGGGCAGGATTGGGGCGTGCACTAGCTGTGGTTAACCTTGAAGGACAATGCTACACTTCCCGTCTCAGTCGTAGTCTCCTGCATTAGTTACCATATCATTGTTTTCTGGAAGCGCCCAAGCAGTGTGAATACTTCAAGCACGATTACACCCACGACAGAAGCACAAGACAACACAGCCATTCACCCCACCCAAACACACACACTCTCTCTCTCTCATACACACACACACATCTTTGTCTCAGCACTCACGGTAATTACTGTACCTGGTGAAGCAGAGTAGTGACCTTTAAATCTCCATGAGTGCTGAAGACCCATGGCCTTTATGTACACACACATAAGCACACACACACACACATAAGCACACACACATAAGCACCACACACACACACACACACACACACGTGCAGGCAATAAACAAATGGCACATATGCCCAGCGGTTGGCATCCGTGAGAGATTTGATCACCTCAACGAGCTGCATATGTTCTGTTATAATTAGTCCTGCCCGAGGCCCCACCGTAATTGATCGTTTCATTAATTAATTAATGTTGGCCGGCTCGTTAGTGACCCCCAACACTCATTTCATTTTTTTACGGGACATTAGAATTGATAAAGTGCCGTGGACGAGCATTGCAAATGGATATACATGATAAAGGAGTGTGTATGGTGTGTGTGTGTATGTGTGTGTGTGTGTGTGTGTGTGTGTGTGTGAGTGGCCATATGTGATTACAAGCCCCCTACTGGAAGCTTTTCTACTGTCTTTGTTTCTTTGTCTGTGAGTTCCTGTGACAGTAAGTGCAAATGATTTACTATATATGTCCAAATATTTGTGGCCCCCCCTTCTAACGAATGCATTCAGCTACTTTAAGCTGCACCCATTGCTGACCCAAATGTGCAAATACACACACACACAGCTTGTCTTGTAGAGAAAGAAATACTGCCAATGATCAACATCATGACCCTATTGGCTCCATGCTGCCTAATGCCAGGCGTGGGCTAGTAGAGGGGTATAAAGCCCCCCAGCATTGAGCTGTGAAGCAGTGGAAGAACTGTGCTCTCTGGAATGATGGTGGTGGAGCTCCATCCAGTACATTAGAAGGAGTTTGGGAGTTGGGGATGATGAGGTGAGGTGGTGATCATCCAACATCCTGATCTCACTATCATTCTTGTGGCTGAATGCAGTCAGATCCTCACAGCAATGCTCCATCCTCCAAAATCTAGCAGAAAGTCTTCTTCTCTGGACAGTAGAGACTACTTGTTTACTTGTTTACGATGTGTTTACTAGCCTTAATTTCAGAAGAAAAAATTAATGAGCAGGTGTCCCAAAACTTTTGTCCATATAGTGTTTATTTATAAAGGGTGTGTACGGTGTGTATATATATATATACAGCCCTTCTGACCACAGATGCTTTCTAAGCTGGACATCTGTCCAAAATTAACAGTAACAGTGGTGTGTGTGTATGTGTGTGTGTGTAAAAACCACAGCAACACCTCTGTGCCAAATTCGCTCATAGCAGCACCACACACACTACCATGTCCGTGTCACTGCTGTGATAAGAACAGTCCACCTACCAAGAAATATCTGGTCGGCAGTGACCAGCTCCTGAAACTGACCTGTGAAGAATGGGGTCGAGTAGGGGGGCTGACCAATTGGCTGGTAATCAATTACATACAGTCTACCATTATACACCTGTGAGGGTAGGTGAAGCTCAAGGTGCTTGGTGATTGGACGTGCAGTGTAGGGGGTTCTAATAAAAAAAGTGGGCAGTGAGTGTTTAATGCCTTTGATCTCGGCTCTGCATGCAACAGAGTAACAGTACTACATCACATAATTATAGAACGCTTCTTAATATCGTCATAAATTATTCACCTTGATCCACGGCCCACTTGATCAGAAATGATGTCTGCTCCCCTGAGGTAACTGCAGAAGCCTGCCTTGTGTTTCACTTCTGCTATAATTTGACTGTTTTTTTAGTTTTATATCGTGTTAATAAGCAAGATTAAAGGATAAATGTTTCTTTCTTAAAAAAAAAGAAAGAAAGAAAACGAAAAAGACAAATCCTCTTACTCGTCGGTGAGCTGAATATTGATTTCACACAATAAAGTCACTGCATGCCATCTCCAAGCTTTTAACATGATTCTGAACGAGCCCCTGAGGGCTTCAGGAGCCTCTCAGCCCCTGCCAGCTTCTAATTGACTTGTCTAATAAGATTAGTCAGTAATGACGATCTGCGCGCCCTTGACAGATCCACACCGTTACCCCTTACCCACCACCGCCCCACACGCACACACACACACACTCATCACGGCTTTCTGCGGGGGTTTACTGTCACTACTGTAAAGGAGGTGGAGAGAAAATCTCATATTCCCACAAAAATGGAAATCCGGGCCTGCTTATCCGATTCCTTACAGTGTGTGTGATCAGATAGGGAGAGAGAAAGAGAGAGAGAGAGAGAGAGAGAGAGAGAGAGAGAGAAACTGGTAATCTTGGAAATAGTATTTTCTGTTGTTCTAAGTTTTAAGTTTATGTCACTGAATGCAATCAAATCCTCACAGCAATGCTCCTCCAAAATCTAAGCCTGGACAGTAGAGACAGTTACTCCAACGAAAGCTGAATATGCTTTTTTGTTCAATACTCGTTCAGATTAGTTAGGTGTCCCAATACTTTTGTCCATGTATTATGTGTGTATATATATATAAGGCCCTGTTCAAACCTGGCTTAACATCCCAGCCAGCATGTTCATGTGGGACTCACATGGGTGGAACGCGGGCTAGGTGTGGTCCAGGTGGGCATGAGCTCTGAGTGGGTGTGTACATGTGTTGTTACCCAGTGGAGCTTCCCAAATGGGCCCCATTGTTACAGCCCACACTAATCTCGCAAGGGTCCCATCTAGGGCCCCATGTGCAGTGTACAACTCAGATGGGGCCCATATTTTACCCCTCCCGTTCCCATCATTGACCCTGGCTGGCATTTATGTGTGAGGCCAACATGGAACCCATGGCCAAAACGTTCTGGTACCCAGGTGGGCTCTGACAAATGTGCAACTCCCCCATCTCCCCCTATCACATGACGTCCCAAGACTGGGAGGCTTTAGACAATGAAGTGCTGAGTCCTGCCTGGAATTGAAACTTATGATCTCCTCACTCTTGATGAACAGTAGTTAGACCGTAGGGCCGGTCTAGAGCTGCAAAATTTCACTACAGTTTACCTTTCTTTTCTATTTTTTACTGGACACAGAAATGTTCATGGCTTCATAGCTCTAGAGTGGAGCTGCTGTCAGGAAACAGTGGAGCAAAGGTTCAACCCCCATCAACACCACAGCCCCCCATGGTCAGGAGTCTGAGAACAGGAAGGAACTGGAGAATAGATAAAGCCATATCCAACCATGTGATGAGGCTTGAACAGTGGCAATGGAGTGGGCCTGGGTATCAGACCCTACAACCATGTGATCAATAATCCAGTGCTCTAAGCACTGAGCCAGGGTTGCCAGGTTCATGTCTTTCATGTGTTTATCTATTGTTTTCATCCTGAGAGCGAGAGAGAGAGAGAGAGAGAGAGAGAGAGAGCATTATATAAATGCTGCAGTTTAAGTGCTTCGATGCCATGTAAGATTTCCATCTTGCTACATTTCCTCTCTCCTACTCTGAGTGAGAAAGAGAGAGAGAGAGAGAGAGAGAGAGAGGGCGAGATAGAGAGAGAGAGAGAGAGAGAGAGAGAGAGAGAGAGAGAAGGCCTCACAGTAAAGCTTTCATATACTTCGTCCGAACGATGAAAAACCGTCTTGAAAGGACAAGCTTAATGACGCTCTCGGTGAGAGTCGGGAGCGGACACCCTGGACCTTCTGCACAAGGGAGTGGATGGGAATTTAGAAGGCCAGACGAGAAGAGAAGTCTGAATAATGAGAGAGTGACAAGTGCTCTCAGTGCTGAAATGGACTAATGGCAGTAAGAGGACGGCTTTGAAACGGCTTCCGAAAAACGCGTGCAGGGCAGGTGGAGCTGAGTGAGTGTGGATCAGCTGAGCTAGAGGGAGTCCCCTTAACGAGTGGATGAAGGGGTTATATGTGTGTGTGTGTGTGTGTGTGTGTGTGTGTGTGTTGGTTTTTGTTATTTTTAAGTTTTAAAGAAAAAAAAACACACTGCATATAGATACTTACACTAATCTGCCATAACATTAAAACCAGGTAAAGTCAAACTTAGCACTGATGATCTGACTCCAGCGGCATCCGTCAAGAGGGGGGATCTACATATAAGGAAGCACGTAAACAGCCTGTTCTTGAAGGTAATTTGTCGAACCACAAGATCCAAACTGTGATCAGGGTCAGAACATCTCCAAAACTGCTCCAAGGAAGGACAATCGCTGAACCGGTGACCGGGTCATGGCTGCCCAAGGTTCACTGATGCTTATGGAGGACCCACCTCACAACTTACAGGACTTCAGGCCACACTTTACATGCATTTCTGGACAAGGGTAAAAAAAAGCCCCCCCAGCACTGAGCTATGAAACTGTGGGAGAACTGGTGTGTTGAGAAGAGTTGGGGAGTCGGGGATGAGGTGGAGGAGTGTGATCAATCATCCAACAACTCTTGCTCTTGTCCCTGAATGCTATCAAATCCTCACCGCAATGCTACTCCAAAATCTGTCCTCCTTAAAAGACAGTTACTCCAATAAAAGCAGGATCAACTCTTTTTAATACCCTTGATTTCAGAAGGAACAATGAATGAGCAGGTGTCCCAATACTTTTGTCCACGATGTACGTAATAATAATAATAATAATAATAATAATGCTGTAATAATAATAATGCATTACAGTATAATATGTAGAATACTATGCTCGGTCATACAGAATGCGTTTGTGTGTGTGTGTGTGTGTATGTTTGTGTGTGTGTGTGTGTGTATATGTGTTGAGAAGGAGGCCGATGAGCTCATGGTCCAGCAGCACAGAGCTCATCAAATTCAATTCACACTCTCGTCCTGTCAGCATACCACCATCACAGTCTGCACACACACACACACACACACACTCCTACATACACCCTTAAATAGAAAGCACAATA
This sequence comes from Salminus brasiliensis, assembly GCF_030463535.1. Taxonomy (NCBI): domain Eukaryota; kingdom Metazoa; phylum Chordata; class Actinopteri; order Characiformes; family Bryconidae; genus Salminus; species Salminus brasiliensis. Next base: position 31,137,960 of record NC_132900.1, read on the forward strand.
TATGCATCATCCTAACAGGATTAACACTCATTACAGTTACCCCTGTACCCAACATACAAAAAGCACAGCAATCTCTGCCAAGCACATACACACACACACACACACACACACACACACACTCACACACACACACACACACATCTGCCTGAACGCTGACCTGTCATTTTAAAAGTGTTTCCAATATAAGCTAGCTAAAACTGACCCAACCCAACCTCTGCAACCAAAAAGAAAACCATACTCTTTCACACATCTGCCAAATGTTTGTGGACACCCCTTCTAATGAATTCATTCTGCTACCTTTAGTTGCACCCATTGCTGCAAACACACACACAGCTTGTCTAGTCCCTGTTGAGAAGTACTGCCAATAGATTAGGGCATGAACCTATCGGCACCATGCTGTCCAAATCCTATTTTCTTACCAAATCTGATGTTTTTTAGGCCCTTTTAGGCTTTTTTGGGCTTTTTAGGGCAATGTTGACTTGGACTGAGGCAAAAGTTGCATGAATTCTGATCTGACTGTTCAGACTAAGCTTCATCGTCACGTATCGGATATGCACCGAATTCCAATATCACATATGAAAGAGGCCCAAATCGAAACTGAAAATGACAGATTCAGTGTGTTTCACACAAATCACACATTTGTGTCACATGACAAAAAATATAAAAAATGAAGACTATGTTCACACAGCAGGTAAAGTGGTCCAAATCCAATTTTCTCACCATATCTGCTTTTTTAGGCCTCTCCTCAGCGGATGTCGATTCAAGGATTCAAGGATTCAAGGAGACTTTATTGTCATTCGCATCACATGTGGTACATGGGGTGGAACGAAATTGTGGTACCCAAGGACCCAGTTTTACCCAGACAGCAGTACTTAAATAAATAAAATATACATAAATATATAAAAATATATGTAAAAATTAAAATAAAAATAAAAATAAAAACCGAGTTGGACTGATGTAAAAGTGGCATGAATTCTGAACTGGCTGTATTGCATATGTATCAGATTTTAATCCCACATATAAAAGAGGCCCAAATCGGAACTGAAAATGTCAGATTCAGGGTGTTTCTTGTCGTTTACACTTCTCCACACAGATCACACACCTGTGCCAGATCGGATTTTTGGCCACTTTTACCTGCTGTGTGTTGAATTTCGCCAAAAACAACCTCCAACAAACTCAATCCCTTCATTTTTCCATCTAAAACAAAAACAGTGCGGCAGTTGCTGTAAGAACGTCCATCGAGACGTCTCGCCAACTTAAAAAACTGCTTTCCCGGCTAAATTTCATCATCAGGTTAAAAGAGTTAGGACGGATCATCACAGCATGCTATGTTTTAATTAGTTGAGCAGCAACCTGCAATGATGCTTCCTGGGAAGAAAAAATGGCAGACCTGAGCACACTTAGCGATTACGCTTTAATTAACAGAGCAATTAAAAAAGGGGAGAAGGACGGTCTTCTAGCAGATTACGTTGTCTGTCTCTTAATGATCTACAGGCAGCAATCTCACTTTACTGCTGGCTCGGCACCATTTAATATGGCTGTGGATTACCCATGCGAGTTCATCCTTTCAGATCTGCATCTGGTTCAGTTTTGATGCAGTGAAACTTGCAAATGGTTATGGCACTCGGCACAACTGCTACAAGAAACTTTAGGATATGCTACATGGACAAAAGTATTGGGACACCTACATGTTCCACCTACAGGACATCTCATTCTAAACCCATAGGCATTATTAATATGGAGCTGGTCCCCCTTTGCTCTAAGCTCTACCAGCAGCAGCAGGTCTGGAGCTCTGCTGCAGTTATTCTGCATTCTGCTCTGAGCTCAGCACTCGGGCCTGACCCCGTGCTGTAACTTGACGTGGTCTGGCTGAGCTGCTCTCTGTCGTTCCTAATGGAGGAAGATTCGTCCTCCTCCCGCATGTGCATTCCCACGTAGGACAGCATATACATTCATTAATGCAGGAAACGCTGCTTCAGTCTAGCCAGACGGACCCTGCATGCTCCCCTCTATCTGGCTGTATCCTTCATAATGAAGCAGATGTAAGCAGACACCGTCTGCCTCTAAAGCTGTATGATTTTCTATGCGTCCCACAGTTTGACTTACCACCCCGTCACACAAACCTGTCGCTATAAAGCTGTCTCTATAAATGACAAGTCAACCCAACCCATCCTGTCAAATAGAGTTAAAAATGAATATTAATTTAAATGATTATTTTTGTATTTATCACCATTATTTATTCATGAATATAAATGTCATGCCTGAATAAAAAAATAAGAAATAAAATATATATAAAATAATTTCACCAGCTGACCTGTTGACCTGTTGTTGTTGGTGCAGCAGTGGCTCCTATTACATACAGAACCACGCTGGAGTTCAGTGAGCTCTTTAGCTTTATTATTTTTAGGATTGACACCATTAACCATTAATCTTATGCTTATATAACATTTTTATTAAAAAAAAAACAACATATTTTTGTAAACTTTTTATAATTTGTGTGCATCTCAGTTTGAATTACCACCCCGTCACACAAACCTTTTTTGTCTATGAATAATGTGCTGTTGCTATAAATGACAAATATTATTTATTTTTATTTATTTATTTATCACCATTATTTAATTGTGAATATGAATATCATGCCTGATATAAAAAAATATTAATTATGATATTAATAAAGATATTATGCCTGATTTGGAGGATTAACACATCTTTCATGATGGGTATTTTAAAACATGAAAATGTGAAAATCTGCGATGTTGAAATGGCACCTGTTTCACTGAATGACACTCAAACCCTGTTTCACCCCCCCCCCCCTCCTTTTGGTCACACCCAATCGAGAGGGAACACTTGAAAATCGGGAAAAATTGATTGGCAGGTGTGGTAGGTCAGGAACTTGACCACCGGGCCGTTTTAGGATAAAATTGACCACTTTGAGAGGAAACCGCCGTGTTGTCTGTCCAGTGTGCCAGCTTGAAGGGTTTCCGCCTCATGTATATTAATGGGGTCCACTCCTGTCTGCTCGTCCACCCACAGCTATTTGTGTGGCTTCCAGATCATGAAATCTCCATTAGGAGACGGCATGAATTTTCATGGCCATATAGCCAGAGCATATCAGCATGCTCCAGGCACAAGCCCAGAGCCTTTGGGGGTCTGCTGAGCAAACCAATAAAAAAAAACCCAAATAGGCCATCTATCCATTGCCATGGACACATAGGCACCCTTTCTGTAGTCACAATGATTCATGGGAGAATTTGTCATGGCGATGCTAGGCAGAGAACATGAGGCTTTGTGGTCAAGCTTCTGCAGAGCAGATTGTTATCATCTAAAACTGGACCCCGTGACACAGGACACTGCAGAGGCCGATCACTGGCATTGATCTGCGATGGAAGGAGGAATGCTGGGGTCAGAGCTTGTGTCCAAGCCAAGTGGAGATCAGTCACTGGTAGTTGGGTCATGCATGCTGGTTGCTTGGCCAAAGGACCGCACTGCGGACTGCCCTATGCATCTATCAGAGTGACCCATCCCTTCTTAAGAAAGGCTTTCATCTCTGCGTCACTAAGAGAGATCAATACAGAGGGAGGGAGGGAAGGAGGGAGAGCGAGAGACACTGAAAGAGAGGAAGAGAGAGAAAAGATCAGTCAGCGATGCTGCCAGGCTGCCGGTGTGGTGCCCAGTCCTCCATCACCATCCGGATTTCACTTCCCAAGGATTAGAGTAGGATACGTCCAAATGTTTGTGGACGCCCCTTCTAATGAATGCATTCAGTTCCTTTAAGTTGCACTCATTGCTGACACTGATAAAAGTAAAAATACACACACACAGCGTCACAGTCTGGTTCCTGTGTAGACGTACTGCCAATAGAATAGGACTGTCTGGAGCAGATAAACATAAACCTATTGGCAGGCCTAATGCCAGGTGTGGGCTAGTAGAGGGGTATAAAGCCCCCCAGCAGCATTGAGCTGTGGAGCAGTGGAAGAACTGTGCTCTCTGGAATGATGACCTCATCCTGACCTCACCGATGCTGTCATCGCTGAATGCAACCAAATCCTCACAGCAGTTCTCCTTCAAAATCTAGTTGAAATCCTTCTTCCCTGGACAGTGAAGCATAAAGAAGAATACCCTTGATTTCAGTGTTGGCGTCCCAACACTTTTGTCCATATAATGTATCTACCTATGGCTCATGGGTACCCTCTCCCAGTCCCAGACTGGCAGGTCTGATATGCATAACTAATCCAACAATGATGCAAAGCTTGCAACAGGAAGCCAGGGGGAGTGAAATCAGGACAGGGATGTGGGTGTGATTGGGCAACACACCAGTCTGAGACTTGTCGCTCACTTGTAAGTCCTGGAGTTATGGTGGATGTGTGTATATGAGTGTGACGGGACAGAACTGGGGAAAGGACAGCAGCGAGGGAAGTCACTCAGGGAGTCAAGATGACAGCTGAGATGATGTTCCCCTGAGTGCATGTATGTGTGTGTAGGTGACGTCCTGATCCAGGCTGGTTTTTAATGCATGAAGGAACCAAGCTGCCTCTGACGTCTCTCCACAGATGTGAGCTTAACCCATATGAGAGAAAGCAAAGCCTTTATGTGATGAACTACAGCGCAGCCTTAATCGTCCTGAAGAAAGCAGATTAACAGCATGAAGAAAATCAGGGCAGGCACCCGAGACGATGATGGACCCTCATCTTCAACAGAAACCACCTCCGCTCCCCCAGCTCCGGGACGAAAGCCATTTCACTGACAGCAAAACATAACATGACCATTTATGCTCCAGCAAGAATCTTCCACTGCTTAAGATAAGATAAGATAGTCCTTTATTAGTCCCGCAGTGGGGAAATTCACAGTGTGACCGTAAAGGTCAAATAAATCCAACCCTGATTTCGGACCGAACTGGACCGTCTGGTCTCGTTGCTCGGTGATAGCATGGGCGGTTCATTCGTATGCAGCTCAGAGGATGTTCTGAGAGGCAAGTGAAGAGAAAGAGAAGGCAGGTGATACAACGTTGACCTCCTGCTCCAGGAGCCCGGTGGATCAGGAAACCTGACAGGAGGTCAACATGGAACACCAGGAGATCAGAGGGCACAGAAATTGGTATAATATAATGAGACAAAGAGAAATGGAGACAGGGGAGCCGGGAGAGAAAGACGGGGGGTGAAGCCAAGAACATGTTATTAGAAGGTGAAGAAAAAAAAGGAGATGAAGGAGAAGGGGGTAAAGAGAAGAATGTGGTATGGAAGTAAAAGCACGGACAGACGGAGGACGATGGAAGAAGAAGAGGAAAGAAAGATGAAGGTGGTGAAGAAGAACGTAAAATAAACAGAAAAGAAATAAAGAAACAGATGTTGATGAAGATAAAGATGAAGATGCTGGTGAAAACAAAAGAACCTGCTAAAGTCACAAAGAGAGCTGGAGCGTAAATCCCTCAAACAGCCGGTTACAACCCAGCTGACCTTTTCCCTTTTAGCTCAGTCACAATAGCTCTGACATTCTTCACCTGCACCTCCTTTTCTCTGCTCCTTCCTTCCCCTTTTTACTCGCTCTTTTGTGCAGGGCAACGCACCGGACTCCATTAAGGGCAGGAGGAGGAGGCGGGTGGTGTGACAGAGTGACCCGGCTAGCCTTGGCAACAAAAGGTGTAGACGGTGGCTTAAATGGAGAAGCGGTTTGAACTGTGTCTTTGAAATGTGGAAGGTCTATTTTGTGGAGGTATGCTGCTTGCAGGTTGCTCCGAAATTGTCTTCAGGTCCTCAAGCGATGTCAACAAAGGCCAGATGTAAATGGCTCATAATGGCTTACATTTCACATCTGACCGAGACACTCAGATCAATTCAAACATGTCATTATGAAACATTCAGTGAGGCAGGCGCTAGCTGTTCACACACCGCATCTGCAATTGTGTCAGGATGGACAAATCATGGGTCATTCTGTGTTAAATGAAGCTCTGCTTGGTGGTGTAAGAGAGCGGAGCTTACTGAGAAGTCAGGGTTAATACAGGCAGCAGGGGTCAATACTCGGGTTAACTTAAAGAATCCATAATCAACAACCGAAGCAGCAGAGAGACAGCGGACCAGAAACCACCAGAAACCAGGACACTCGACTTGGACCCGCACCTCAGAGACTTGATACTCAACTCAGATCCTCATCCCAAAGACCTGAGACACGACTCTGACCCACATCTCAAAGACCTGAGACACGACTCTGACCCACATCTCAAAGACCTGAGACACGACTCTGACCCACATCCCAAAGACCTGAGACACGACTTGGACCCTCATCCCAAAGACCTGAGACACGACTTGGACCCTCATCCCAAAGACCTGAGACTCGACTTGGACCCAAACCCATAGAGACTTGATCTTCAACCTGGACCCACATCCCAAAGACCTGAGACACGACTTGGACCCTCATCCCAAAGACCTTAGACTTGAATTGGACCCCCACCTCAGAGACTTGATACTTAACTCGGACCCTCATCTCAAAGACCTGAGACTCAACTCTGACCCACATTCCAAAGACCTGAGACACGACTTGGACCCTCATCCCAAAGACCTGAGACACAACTTGGACCCAAACCCCTAGAGACTTGATTCTCAACCTGGACCCACATCCCAAAGACCTGAGACTCGACTTGGACCCCCACCTCAGAGACGTTATACTCAACTCGGACTCTCATCCCAAAGACCTGAGACTCGACTGGACCCGCATTCCAAAGACCCGAGATACGACTTGGACCCTCATCCCAAAGACCTGAGACTCGACTTGGACCCGCATCTCAGCGACTTCATACTCAACTTGGACCCTCATCCCAAAGACCCAGGATTCATCTAGATGTTTTCTACAGCATGCAGCACATATTGCTCCTCTTTTCTCCCGTCTTCACAAGACACAACACCATCCGGCAGATGACCCGCCGCAACTAAGTTACTGTCGTCAGGAATTGAGAGGCATCTATTCATTTACACAATTGAATCTCTGCTAAAGCTGGAATTAATAAAGATTAAACGAGAGGAGAGAAGATGGGAGAGGATCGTGGCGAAGTGATAAACAGGGATGAGGAAGATGTGGATGTGTGTGCCTGTGATGTTATCTACATGTGAGGACAGGCTTGTGGCTGGCGTCTCACGGATGTGTCACTGAGAGATAAACAAAGCTAATCACATCACACAGGAAATTAGACACACGCTGGAATATGCACACGTGAGCATAATGTATGTGTTCACAGATGCGAGCACACACACACACACACACACATACATACATACACACCAGCTGAAGTCTGGCTCGGGGGATTAACAGCATGGCTAAAATGAATCCCTGAATAAATAGCAGGGCAGACTGAACGATGGTTTATGATTTGCATGATATTGTCATCTATATGCATTACATCCACAAACAGTTCAGACCATGAGATGGTCCGACTCTCTGCTGTGTAAAGGGCTGATGTGAATTTATATCAGAAACACATTCAAAAACCCTGGGAGATCCAGGTCAAGACGATTGTCTGTTCACACCTTAGGGATGTCGTACTACTCGTCACTTCCCTTTATTAGCTAAAATGTTGACAACAGAACCTACAGAGATCAGCAACAGACACAACTCACTAAAGAGTGTACTGCATTCTTATCACCGAGATTTAAGACTCAACTCGGACCCACACCCTAGAGACCTGAGACTCAACTTAGACCTGCACCCCAGATACCTGAGACTCAACTTGGACCCACACCCTAGAGACCTGAGACTCAACTTAGACCTGCACCCCAGAGACCTGAGACTCAACTCGGACCCACACCCTAGAGACCTGAGACTCAACTTAGACCTGCACCCCAGATACCTGAGACTCAACTTGGACCCACACCCTAGAGACCTGAGACTCAACTTGGACTTGCACCCCAGAGACCTGAGACTCAACTTAGACCTGCACCCCAGAGACCTGAGACTCAACTTGGACCCATACCCTAGAGACCTGAGACTCAACTTGGACTTGTACCCCAGAGACCTGAGACTCAACTTGGACCTGCACCCCAGAGACCTGAGACTCAACTTAGACCTGCACCCCAGAGACCTGAGACTCAACTTGGACCCACACCCTAGAGACCTGAGACTCAACTTGGACCCTCACCCTAGAGACCTGAGACTCAACTTGGACTTGCACCCCAGAGACCTGAGACTCAACTTGGACCTGCACCCCAAAGACCTGAGACTCAACTTGAAACCACACCCCAAAGACCTGAGACTCAACTTGGACCCACACCCTAGAGACCTGAGACTTAACTTGGACCCACACCCCAGAGACCTGAGACTCGACTTGGACCCCAGATGCTCAAGGTTTGGCTTGGACTCACACCCTAGGGACTCGACATGCATGAGACTCAAGCTTGGACTAGCATTCTTATCAAAGGGACTCAAGACTCGACTTGGACCTGCGCCCTAGAGACTCAATCCTTGATTTGGACTAATATCCCAGAGATTTGGACCCATATCCCAGAGACTTAGACCTACATTCCCTGGACCTAAGAATTGACACATGACTCATGATCGAGAAACCCAAGACTTGATTCGGACTTGCATCTCTGGGACTTGGACTCACACCCCAAAGATCCGAGACTTGACTTGGACCTGCAACCTAGGAACTTTAGAGTCGGACCTGCACCCCAATAACCTAGGATAAGATTTGGGATCAAGTCTCTGACTCGTATCCCAGGGACCTCATCCTTGACTTGGACTCCAGACTTGCTACATTAGCCTCATAGCTCCAGAGCTTTGGACACCAAATGCGTCTTGACTGATCAACAGCATTTGAGGAAAACAGCGCAAATCGGACTTCTAACCATTGCTTGAAATAAATCCAGACTGCAGTTTGTCTTTGTTTGATGCATTAACAGTAAAACAGACCTTAGGCTTCACTTGATCTGGGCTGCGCTGAGACCAGCGCTCATATTAATGAGCATACGCCAGCGGCAGCAGTACGGGAGAAGTGTAAAAGAACTTGTAGAGGGAAAATGAAGAAAAGAGAGATGAGTGTGTCTGCTGCACTGTACAAAATGACCAGGAGGCCTGCTGGAGGATTATGACAGGCCAGTGTAGCACTGCAGAAAAAAGCCAACAATATGCATAGCTGTGTGTCTATGGGTGTGTGTTCTTAGTGACCTCCTCCGGAGGAAAGGGATGAATAGAAGAGTAGAAAAAATAATTGCATTCTCCTCTCCTCATCTGTCCATCTCTTGGTATGACAGAGCTCTGTAATTTTCAACAGTTTGCCTGCAGCAATTTCTCTCAGCTTCAATACGGCGCTGGCGAGAGCGAGCGAAGAGGAGATTAGAGAGGGTGGAGAGAGAACGAGGGAAATGTTAAGATGGTACTGAGAGGTTTTCTCCGACGCTGCAGTTGTTATGGTGATGTTACAGAGAAACTCCGAGAGATCTTTGTGTTTTGTGTGTCATTATATGAAGTTTTCATAGAATCCATAGCAAGGCTTTCTTTGTCTCCTTCTTTTCCGTTCCTCTGTTCCTTCCTTTCTTCCTTTTATCCTCATTGGCTCCTTTTTCTTTTGCTGTCCTATACTTCTGTCCTCTTTTATTTCCCCAGCATCTTCCCTTTACTCTTCTCTCTTTTCTCGTACTGTGATTTTCATCTCATATGCCTTCCCGTCCTTTCCTGTCCACATCAATCCAGCCCTGCCCAGCCTATTCCTTTCCTGTCCTGTCCAAATCTGTCCTGCCCCACATTTTCCCTTCTTTTGCTTTCCTTTCCTGTACTGTCCTGCCATGTGCTTTTCTGTCTTGTCCCATTCTTTCCTTTCTTCTCCATTCCTGTCCTGTCCTGTTCTGTCCTTTCCTGTCCAAATCTGTATAGTCCTGTGTGGCCCTGTCCTTTCTTGTTCTTCGCCATGTGCTGTCCTGCCCTGTCATATCCTTTCCTTTCTTGTCCTCTGCTGTCCTGCCTTTGCTTATCTTTCCTGCACTGTGCTTTAGTCATATGCTTTTATATCCTGTGCTATTGCTCTCCTTCCTTTCCTTATCATGTCCCTTCCTTTTCATGTCCCTTCATTTCCTTTTCATGTCCTTTTCTTTCCTTTTCATGTCCTTTCCATTTCATGTCCCTTCCTTTTCATGTAATTTCCGTTCCTTTTCATATCCTTTTCTTATCATGTCCTTTCCTTATCATGTCCTTTCCTTTTCATGTCCTTTCCTTATCATGTCCCTTCCATTTCATGTCCCTTCCTTTTCATGTAATTTCCGTTCCTTTTCATATCCTTTTCTTATCATGTCCTTTCCTTTTCATGTCCTTTCCTTATCATGTCCCTTCCTTTTCATGTCCTTTTCTTGTTATTTCCTTACCTTTTCATATCTTTTCCTTTTCATGTCCTTTTCTTTCCTTATCATATAATTTCCTTTCCTTGTCCCTTCCTTTTTATGTCATTTCCTTTCCTTTTCATGTCCCTTCCTTTTCATGTCCTTTCCTTTGCTTATCATGTCCGTTCCTTTTCATGTCCTTTCCTTTTCTTGTCCTTTCCTTATCATGTCCCTTCCTTTTCATGTCCTTTCCTTTTCTTGTCCTTTCCTTATCATGTCCCTTCCTTTTCATGTTCTTTCCTTTCCTTTTCATGTCCTTTCCCTTTCCTTATCATGTCCCTTCCTTTTCATGTCCTTTCCCTTCCTTTTCATGTCCTTTCCTTTTCTTGTCCTTTCCTTATCATGACCCTTCCTTTTCATGTCCTTTCCCTTTCCTTATCATGTCTCTTCCTTTTCATGTCCTTTCCTTTCCTTATCATGTCCCTTCCTTTTCATGGTCTTTCTCTTCCTTTTCATGTCCCTTCCTTTCCTTATCATGTCCCTTCCTTTTCATGCAATTTATTTTCCTTATTATGCCCTTTCCTTTCCTTATCATATCCTTTCCTTTCCTTTTCATGTCCTTTCCTTTCCTTACTATGTCTTTTTCTTTCCATGTCCTTCCATTTCTTTTCCTTTCCAATATCCTTTGGTTCTTTTTCATGTCCTTTCCTTTTTGAAGTTTTTTCTCTTATGTTTGTTCGTTTCTTCCATTTTCCCTTTCAGCACTTCCTCCTTTCCATTCCCTCCCTCCTCCTCTCTCCATCTCTTCTGCAATTGAAGCAGGTTGAACTTATAACCAGGGTACACACTCACACAAAAAGAAAATGGGACACACACACACACTCACAAACTAAATCAACAGAGCTGTTGTGCGACACAGCGAGAGATCAAACACGGCTTTGATATCGCTGTCTGTCTAATGAATAATCTGTGAGAGTGGCGGAGGTCAGAGAGAGGTAGCGCACTTTTACCCCTCGTCCCTTCACTCAGTCATTCCCCAGCCAGGCTGAGAGAAACAGACATGGCTCCTTAAACAAGGAAACATCCCAAAGTGTTTATCCCCATCAGCCAGAGCAGAGAGGAGCTCCTCCAGAAGCAGCTCAGAGTGACTGAGGGAGAGCGAGCCAAAGGGAATCCGTCATCAAGCAGGAGGGAAATAGCAACAGGAAACAAGGTTCTGATAAATTAGGAGAAGGAGAGCAAGATGGAGAGAGCGGGGAGGACTGATGAAGGTGCAGGGAGAGTGAGAGAGAGAGAGAGAGTGGGAGAGGGCAAATGGAGAAACAGACAGAGAGATCCATAAAGACAGACTGGAGGAGAGAAAGAGACGAATGGTGGCACGAGCTCAGCGTCGATATGGAAAATACTTAGAGCAACGGAGGATGAGAGTGTGTGTCATGCATAGAGGTGAAAGACATTAGAATAGAAGAGTGTGTGTGTGTGTGTGTGTGTGTATGTGTTCATTGGCATCAGCCCAAGAAAACACTAAAAAAAGACATTAGATCATTATTTTTTTATCCGCTTCCTCCTAGTCAGGATAGTGGTGGATCCAGAGCCCAGGGGCGCTGCCAGAGATTTTGAGCTCCATAAAAAGATCCCACTTGTCCCCACAACTCTAACAATTCTGCCAAAATACTCACTTAACACAGTTTTAGGGCCCCTGTCAGTCGCAGGGGCCCTAAAATCACCAGCCCATATGGTGCCCCTTCCAGAGCCAAGTCAGGAACACCCAGAGGACAGGGCACCAGTCCAACACAGGGTAAGACTTAGGGATGATGAAACACATCATTTACAGCACAGTGCAGACGGTCAGGTACTGAAACTCTAGTACCCATCAGAACAGATGCAGGTGAAGGTAAATCCAGGAGCTTCTCATTCTGAAGAAAGTAGTGAGATCTTGTCGGTGAGCTAGTCTGAAGAACACAGCTTGGTTCCTCCAGGTTTCTCCTGGACGCCCCCCAGTCCAGCCCAGTCCATCATTAAGCCCTGATTTACCACCAAACCAGGTGTTGATCTGAGGAGAACTCTAAATAATACTAGACTCCATGAGAGAGGAGAACTTTGGAGATGTTCTAATGATGAACACAGTGATGGAGAACCACCTCCACTTTCTGTAGTGGGGTTGTTTGACTTACTACCTGAATATACGTAGACATTAGATGGACGGACCGGGTAGTGGTAACTGGTTTATGTAAAAATGGACAGAAATTATTGAGAGTATATCTTACTTATGAAGCAAATCTATTTGTTTACATCCAAAGAATCCATACTAATAAAAGTCACATAAATTGCATTAAAATATTTCAGTTTTGTTCCGTCAACAATGGAACTGTTTGTCCCTTTTGATTGAATGGAAATTAAATTAAATGTAGACAATGATTTATTTCTTTGAGAGCTGGACGGGAGAGAGAAGCAGAGCCGAACATCGGGACCAAATGATGGAACGCATTGTGACTTCGTGGGGACGTATGGCCGGTCCAATGTGAAAAAGCCTTGTTTTAAACCAAAATGCAACAAAAAATGGATCAGAGACTGACTTTAAACATTTGCAGGACAGAACTAGACAGAAACAGCTCTAGCGAAAGATCTACCAGGATACTCGAATGCAGTGTCACCGTTCCTCAGCCAATCAACAGTCTGAATTAAATGTTGCTAATTACGTCTCTACATTCTTCCTCACCACCACCACCAGTTTGGTCCTGACGGATGCCCGGGGGTAGGCTCCAAACCCCTGCCTCTAAGTTCGGCAGGATCTGCGAGAGTCCAGAGGGTGCAAGACCTGGCTTCCGATAAATCTTTAGCATTGGGAAGGTGTATGATACCCATGCCATACTCAGAGAAGCATCGACTGTGAGTTCTGGTAAAGGCTGTGGTAAAGACCCACTTTGTAGATCCGAACACAAACAAGAGTATGACTAGTCAAGACCTCTAAAGGGGTCTTAAGACCAAGTCAAGACCAAGTCTAAAAGAGAGTGAGACTGAGACAAGACTGAGCCAAATACAACCTAGACTCCATCAAGGCTGAGTCCAAATAAAACTGAGATAGAGTCAGACTGAGTCAGACTCTGTCAAATAAGAGTCAAGACCAAGTCCTAAGGAGTATGAGATTAGGTCCATATGAATCCGAATGAAACGGAGACTGAAATAGAGCCGATTCTAAATTTGACCAAGACTGAGTAAAGGCATGAAATGAAAGTGAGGCCAAGCCCAGAACCAAGTCCAACTGAATACGAGACTAAGACTAACTCACCAGATTTCTCTCTCAAACACCACTTTATATACACATGCAGAGCGACCGAGCTGTTGGTCACAGTGTATGGGGTGGAGGTGTGATGAGATCTTGACAGACTGGGCTGATACACTGTACTCCTGGCTGTTCAGCAGCCTGATGGCCTGGGGGAAGAAGCTCTTGCAATCTGCTGTTCGTGCTTCTGTAGCCCCTGCCGCTGGGCAGCTGTGAGAACAGGCAGACAGCGGCTGGTGTATAAATCCAGAAAAAGTTTGGGAGATGTACTCCCAATGTTGTGCTGGGCTGTGCGCTCCACCCTCTGCAGAGCTTTTCTAGCTTACCTCAGTCATAACCCACATCAGACTCCATTAGGAAGACCGATGGCTGGACAAGTCTAAGACGATAGCGACTCGAGTACTCCTGCACTAATTTATCAATATCATCATATCACCCACCCCACTCCGACTCCACTGCTGGGATCATGTATTTTTGTTTAAACCCTCCAATTAAAGCCACAAAGTCTGCACGTCTCTCTCCAGCCCAGGGGGAGGCAGTGTGTTTGGAGCCAGAATGGCTCCCCTCTGGCCCAGTTAGCCAAGACAAACAGACGACCACTGCAAACTCAACGTCCGAGGGGCCTTCAGCTCCTGCCCAGATACAGCAGGCTCCAGCTGTTTTGTTACCATGGGGACCCTGGGCTACAGCCCAGATTCTTCATCACTATAGCCAGAGACAGTTAGCTAACCTGCCTAGAGAGAACAGGAACCGACCTAATTTATGGCCGAAACACACACAAACACACACACACACACACACATATATCCAGAGGCCAACAAATATTTTTGTAGCGTAATTGCTACACTAGTGGAGCCCCCTGGAGTTTTGGGTGTGAAGAGTTTGCAAAGGCCGTCCGACACCATGGCAACAGAGTGAAACGTGAAGAGATGTGAAGTTGCTGGACTGTATATTAGGGCTGTAAAAATGCAGTCCGCTCTGCAGTGTGATGAACTGGTGCCCTGTCCAGGGGCAAGTTGTTTGGCCTCATTTTTCCAAACCCTACATTTACGGCATATGGTGCTTTGCGGGGATTGCAACAGTTTAGGGTTCTCTAAATGAAGCTACTGTTATCTGAACCTGACATCAACCTGATCTTTTATATCATGGCTTAAGTCTTAAGTTCTGAGTTAAAAGTCTTACAATGCATCATATTATGCCATGAATCAACTTGGTTCTTTTTGTATTCTTCAATTATTTCTTCAATAATAAACAAATGTCTACAAAAGATCATAATGAATTTACAATTATTAATAAAAATGCTGAAGTGAGCCAAAATCATTTTCATTTACTTTCCTAAATGATAATAACACACAACCCTGAGTCTTTTACACTGAATATGCTTTAATACACTCAGATTCTTCCACCAAAAAGTAGTTCACCAGTAACAGTTCCACCAGGACAGACTGGCTGGAGGTTGGTTAAGGTACCTGTTGAGCTCTGTGCGCAGTGTAAGATAATTGCTGATACTATAAGGCTCAGCTTTTGTGGTACAGATTGTGGTCAAGTTCAGTCAGAGACGTTATAAAAAGGAGACTTGGAAGCTCTTGTGGCGCTCTGTTTACGGATTACGGTGTCCTGATCTGTCTCAGATCCGTACGTTTGCCCATTTTTCTTGACAGGTGCCACTGGAACCATTCACTTCACGTGTCAGCACTAGTGGTACTAATGTTATGGCTGATCAGTGTATTTTCCAGTTTATTTAAGGGGGGGGTTTCATGACCTATACCCAAGAACACAGGAATATAGACAATAAAAATGATTGAAAAAATTATGAAACTGATTGATTGACTGATTGATTGATTGATTGATTGATTAAAATCTAAAAAAATTGCCTTGACACAAAAATAACACTCTGCAGCTACATATTCCACAATGAATTATAATTCATTCCAAAATCAATGCAGTTGAATCACCACCTTCAGACCGATGCATCAACAAGCATTCATGCATTTTCACACCAGTAATGAATACAGAACTATCACTGTTACAGACAGGCAGAATGAGCAGTCTGGGTGTGTGTGTGTGTGTGTGTGTGTGTGTGTGTGGACATGAACTTGACCTTCACTTCTCTAGACTCAGCAGCTTCTACAGACAGATTAACCTGTAGCTTCCTCTCGATTTGGACTGTTTGCCTGTGTAGGTGTTAGTGGGTGGGAGGGTGTGTAGGTGGGTGGGTGGGTGTGTGTCAGCGTGCGATCACGTATTGAACGAGGGGTTGGAGCGCTGAGCAGGTCTTATAGATCTGTAGAGGAAATCTATGCTCTCTGGACAGCCTGGTGTGCTGATGAATCACAGTCCTCTCTGCAGTATGTATGTGTGTGGAAGAGGGGGGGGGCAATATACGGCCCACTGCATATCGGTGTAAAGTGTACTTAGGCGCTGTACCTCAGGGGCACAGATATAGGCAAACTGTCCTGAACTTTAATAAATAAATAAATAAATAAATAAAATTGTAAAATAAAATAAATGATTTTTAGATTTTTCTCTTTATGTATTTGGTCCATGAACAGCCTCCTTTCCCTCTTTTCTGGCCTTATTTTTGAAGATAACTGAAGGACCAGGTCCCTGCACTCACAGTGTTTTTTTGTACCAGTGTGTGTGTGTGTGTGTGTGTGTCTGCATATCTGTATGTGTGTGTGTGTGTGAATAACTGAGCAAACGATAAGAAATGGATGAAAGAGAGTAATTACCTGTGGATTATCTCAGGCTGGTAATTAAATCCAATGACTTATTCACTCTCTCACACACACACACACACACACACACACACACACGTATATACAGGATGAGAGAAAGTGAGTGAGATCCTGGAGCTGCTTCCTCAGACTCTTCTTATCTCCAGCTGATGCAGGTACATCAGTATTACCCCCTGTGATATCACAATGACAGACGCAGTATAATCGATGGACGGCATCTCCGCTGACGGGCAGAGCCGTGAAGAAGCCAGTGTGAAATTAAAGAAACTGCAGGACCCCGTCTGAACACACTTCAAAGGCCTCACACAGGTGGGGTTACACAGGTGTCCACAGGAAGTGCTAGAAGAACAGAGAACAGGTGGTAGGAAGTGTACACAGAGGACTGTTTGGCCGAAAAGAAGTGTGTGAGGCCCAGGTGAAGTACTGCGAGTAACTATGCTGGGCTCTGTGTCCATGACAGTCTAGGACTAGGTTCCCTCGAGGTTCCCTACAGAACCTCACAGCGAACCTTCACTTTGAAGAACATCAACTGCACTGATGGATAAAAGATACTGTACATGACATGTCCAAATGTTTGTGGACACCCCTTCTAATGAACGCATTCAGGTATTTTAGATTGCTCAACCTGTCTAGTTCCTGTGGAGAAGTACTGCCAATAGAATAGGACCGTCTGGAGCAGACGAACATCATGAAGCTATTGGCTCCATGCGGCCTAATAATGCCAGGCGTGGGCTAGTAGAGGGGTGTAAAGGCCCTCGGAATTGAGCTGTGGAGCAGTGGAAGAACTGTGATGGTGGTGCTCCATCCAGTACTTTTGGGATGAGGTGGGGGTGGAGACTGGGACACCTTCTTATTCGTTGTTTCTGCGGAGATTATCCTGCTTTGTTGGAGGAACTGTCTCTACTATCCAGAGAGGGCTAGATTGCTAGATTGCTAGATTTCTAGATTTCGGAGGAGTGTTGCTCCGCAGTGAGGTCAGAATGTTGGATGATTATCGGCCTACGAACATTTGGATATATACTGTATGTGAACACAGACTTCAAAAGAGGATCTTGGGAAAAAGTCAGGATTGCATTGGGTTGCATTAAACCAATGTAAGATCTTCTAGTTAATGCACCACGGAATTGGATCTTGGGCTTGTTTCATTTTCCCCATTTGTGAAGCAATTCATCAAGTGGAGTTAGCCAATGATGCACAGATGTAATTAATAATAACGTTACATGGGCTTCAGTCCAGCAGCTGAAGACGTGCGCCATGTTTGAAGGCTCTGAAAATTCCAATATCACAATCAACAGGCGTCTTTTGAACTAGAAAGGGGGAAAATGTAGGATTAAAGAGGTGTGAAGACACATAAACTGGTGTATACCTAAGACATGGCAGCCTTATTATGTATGCCAGGTTCGGTGGTTCTAGCCCATAACCCACAGCAAGAAGACAGCACTGAAATATGAATGTAGGTCAATGATACAGAAAGCAAGGGCTGGAGAAGAGGGAAATTATGAGTAGATGAATACACAGTCTGAGTATGTGGCAGCATTCATTAGGCTACATGACATTTACATACCTTAAACGGACAAATGTATTGGGACACCTACTCATTCACTGTTTCTTCTGAAATCAAGGCTAATAAAAAGAGTCGATCCTGCTTTTGTTGGAGTAACTGTTTATACTGTCCAGAGAAGAAGCCTTTCTAGATTTTGAAGGATGGAGAACTGCTGTAAGGATTTGATTGCATTCAGGTCAAGATGTTGGATAATCAACCTACCTCATCCCAATTATTCCTGCATCATTACAACCCTCTAGCCCACGCCTGGCATTAGGCAGCATGGTGCCAATAGGTTCATGTTTATTTATCTGCTCCAGAGAGTCCTATTCTATTGGCAGTACCTCTCTACAGGGACTAGACAAGCTGTGTTTGTGTGTGTGTGCATTTGCACAAATTTGCATCTGTGTCAGCAATGGGTGCAGCTTAAAGTAGCTGAATGCATTCATTAGAAGTGTCCACAAACTTTTGGATATTTATTGTCCCTTTATCAGAGATAAGCATTACATTCAGCTCACGTTAGATCCGCTAGTTAAGGCAGCGTGGAATTGGCTTCTCTTGCTTGCATTATTTCTCAATTTTTCAAAGCAAATCATCCCTCTGCTGATGCACTGATAATTAATAAGAAGATGTTACAGGTGGTGTTAAGATACCATAGCGTGACTGTAACTCCCTACAGACCTGCAGTCCTGAGAGAGCCCTGAGTGTGGTAATAACACTTAGCTTAATGGAACAAACCCTTCAGCTTTCTCAGCCTGGGTGCCATTTACGGTAAGCATGAGTGCAAGGGAATACGCTAAGAGCCAGAGAAGTACATTTACATTTATATATGGGCCGCTTATGGATTCTTCTAATGCGAGCGAGAGAGAGGGAAATAGAGTGTGAGAGAGTCCCATCAAGGTGCTTAGGAATTACAAGAATCCATGACAGGACGTATGTTTTTAAAATTCTGAACAAAAGTTAACAATTCCAGACTTAAGTACGACAATATCTTGAACGCTGTAGAGCTCAATTTTGAACTATTCGTTGAATTGAACCTTAGACCATTAGAAATAAATAAAACATGGCAACACCAACATTATCCTGCACTACTGTTACTGTCTGACATCCAGTCTACACTCCTGACACCTAGTCTGTTCTTTCTATCCAGTCTGCGCTTGATATCCAGTCTGTACGTCTGATATCTAGTCTACATTTCTGACATCCAGTCTACACTGCTGACACATAGTCTGCTCTTTTGATATCCAGTCTGTCCTTCAGATATCCAGTCTGTACTTCTAATATCCAGTCTACACTTCTGATATCCAGTCTACTATTGATATCCAGTCCACACTTCTGATACCCAGTCTGCACTTCTGATATCCAGTCTGTAATTCTGATATCTATTCTAAATTTCTGATATCCAGTCTGTTCTGCCGATATCCAGTCTACACATCTGATTTCCAGTCTGCACTTCTGATATCCAGTCTACATCTGATATCCAGTCTACATCTGATATCCAGTAAGCACTTCTGATATCTAATCTGCACTTCTGAAATCCAGTCTGTACTTTTGATATCCAGTCTACACTTCTGACATTCAGCCTGCACTCCTGGCATCAAGTCTGTTCTTTCAGTATCCAGTCTGCATTTTTGACATCCAGTCTGCCTGTCTGATATCCAGTCTGTTCTGCCGATATACAGGCTGCACTTCTGATTTCCAGTCTACACTTGATATCCAGTAAGCACTTCTGATATCTAATTTGCACTTCCGAAATCCAGTCTGTACGTTTGATATCCAGTCTGCACTTCTGATATCTTTACATATAAATGTGATTTCAATCCTTCTTTGTCCTCCACTGAAAACTCAGAAAGTATTTATCTCCATGTTTTTGGCCAACAGTGATAATAAAGGTTTTACTGGTGAGATAAAAAACTTTTAATTTCACGACTTTTCAGCTTTTATTCACCATATCCCAACAGTATTTGCATACAGACGCATGGTAACAGTCAACAGGTCAGACATTCATAAAGAAAGCATAATCTGGTCCCTTCTGTTACGTCTGCTATGTCTGTTATGGCCTTACCTCAGTTATTTCCCAGACTACGGCAATTAGGATTAAAATTTCCCTCGCTGGGGAAGAAATTGGTTATTCATTTGCTGCAATATCACAATAAAAAAATCCCATCGCTGCTCGACTTCTCGTGAGCAGTACTCAGTTCTAAACCCTACTTTTTCTGAGAGAAAAGGAAAATGCCTTTACTTTTTATTACTTAAGCAATAACAGTCAGAGTACAAAGGCGGGGGCTGTAGCACAATATTACCGTCCTTAAAATGACGGCGGCGTGAGACGTGACAACTCTGAGACGGAAGAGAAAAAGTAATGAAGGAAGCAGGGAAAATGAACTGAAGGGGGGGGGGGGGGGCAGCTATACCGCCTGCCTTTCCGTCCTTATGCCCCCATTCATCACTGGTCAGTTTCTGACCACAGAGCTGCTGTTGATTGCAGATATTACTTGGGTGGTGGGCCATTCTCACAGCAGCAACACTAGCGTGGCCACTGATGAAGGGCTAGAGGATGACTTACACAGAACATGCACTGACAGTGGAGCTACAAGTGAAGGTGTTTCTAATAAAGAGGCCAGTGAGTGCTGTCAGCTCAAGTCAACCCAAGTACCACCAAGGCACAGGCCTGCTATGGAATGGAAGCTGCTCAAACACCAGTGTCACTGTCCAGTACTGTACAGTCAAGCTTGTTTTACATAACATGGACAGAGAGGCCTTCATACATACAAATAACAAGCTCCTACTGCAAAATCCACACCTTTAAGCTCGATAAGAGAGTTTGCAGCTAAACCACACGGACAAAGAGAAGGCCTTCTGGAGGAAGGTTTTATGGTCAGATCTGACATAGATTGAGTTGTTTGACCATAATGACCAAATGTATGTTTGGTAAAGGTGAAGCATTCAACCTGAAGAACACTGGAGCAACTGTTAAACATGGTGGTGGTAGTATCGTATCATGTTCTGGGGCTGTTTTACTGGACAAAGTAGATGGAATTATGAAGAAGGAGGAAGACTACTTTAGAGTTCTTCAGCATAACCTCAAGCCATCAGCTAGACGGTTGAAACATGGACTCAAATGGATGTTCCAACAGGCCAGTGACCTCAGACACACATAAGAAGTGCTGTGGAATGGAAAAGGCAGGCTAACATTCGGCTTTGGGAAAAAGTCCTGACCAAAGCCATATAACATTAACATTTACCCTGAAAATGATATCTAAGCAAAAGTAAAACAGTTTAAATATTGTATTTATAATATAATATTATATGATTTACTAACTTGTTTTTATTTGTTTTGGGGGTTTTTATTTACTAAAAGCGTCTGTTTCTATTGGTAGATTATTTATCTTAATTTAAGAAATATCGGATAATTTAGTTTTCGTCAAAAAATAATGCTTTAAAGAAGCTAAATGATCATATAAGACACTTTCAATAGATAAAATGACAGTAATAAGTTGAATAATCTTATAATATTCTATAATAACAATGTAAAAATGAGAAATATACTACATTATATATGATTATATAAGATATGTTTTTTTCTGTAGTGTTAAGGCAAATTAAGGCAAATTCAGGTTTGTATATTTCTGTTTAAAGTTTTAAAAACAAAAGCACAACAATCAGGGAAATATTAAGATTTTCACACGGCTTCAGCTTCAGTCCCAAAGGAAGTGAGTTCTGAGTGCAAAGCAGAAGAACGACAATACGGCAAAGGATTCTGTACACACAAGCTTTAGACTGCACATACACAGAGCCAATACACACAGCCAATACACGATCAATAAACACAGTCAATACACACAACCAGTACACACTCAATACACACAACCAATACAGGCTGAAGTGCAGCTGTAGTGGGTACAGTATCTCAGCCTATTACAGCAGGGTGAGGCAGTGGAAATGACACTAGCTTAAGAAGTGTGTGGATGACTGCTCTCGTCTGAACGGACCCCCAAGCGTGAGAGTGGGTTATAGAGAAAAGCAGCACAGAATGTAAAAGTCAGCTATGTGTGTGTGTGTGTGTGTGTGTGTGTGTGTGTGAGTGAGTGTGTGTATGAGTGTGGAAAAGTGCCTAAAGCTCAGTATATGGATATGTAGAGTTCTGGGCAGAAGTGTTGGTTGGGCATGTATGGTTTAAAAGTGTGTATCTCAGCAGTGAGTGTGTTTCTGAATGTACACACCATCAAGCAGAAGTACAGTGAGGTTGAGTTCGGGGGTGTTTGTCATTAAGGTTATGAGATGTTATGCCTGAAGACCCTCCTTCCAATCTAACTCCCTATAAATCCCATCCCTGCCTTGTTCAAGTGTTGTTGACATGAACAATCTTTATAATATCCAGATTTAATATTCAGACTTGATTCTGAAATTTAATAAACCTAATGCCTCAAAAAAATAAAAATAAAAAAATAAATAATATATATATATATATATATATATATATATATATATATATATATATATATATATATATATATATATACTCATATATGGCAATGGTCAAAAGCCAATCTGCACCAAGAACCCTTCCAGCTTCAAGTACGGCTCGGCTTGACCCGTCATCCTTTAAGATCCAATGAAAAACGAGCGTCCAGACTTTTTACTGTCCTGCACCGAAGTGGTGGAACGAACTTCCCCTGGGTGTCCGAACAGCAGAGTCCAACATTCACTGTCCTCAAACCCAGACTGAAGACCCTCCTCTTCTGAGAGTACTCAGGCGAAGAGAAGAGTACTATGGTCTCCATATTGACTTGTGTTTAGTACAGTCTAAGATTAGAGGAGCTCTGAATTTTTAGTCTATTCAAACTAGCTGAGGTTCTTCTTCAGTAAATAGCAAAGCACTTTTGTAAGTCGCTCTGGAGAAGAGCATCTGCTAAATACCTTAAATGTAAACGTAAATGTATATTATACATATATTATATATTATACTACTCTATACTATGGTTTTAATAAAGTAAATATCTACAATGAAACTATATTAAAATGAAGATCCAAAACATTAATCATTTCAAATAACTAAATTACCTAAGTTCTATTAAAATGAAGTAACAGAATGATGTTTAATAAACCAAATATACAAAAATATATTTTATAAATCCAGAAAGATTTTTAAAATAGAGATACAATAGAGGGTATATATCCAGTGTATGATGATGTAAACAGTCCTGAACTTTTAGCCTAGTTCATAACAAGCTCTTCCACACAGACAGTAATAGATATGTACAGTATGTGGTGTTGAAATACAGTATGCATGTGTGTGTGTGTGTGTGTGTGTGTGTGTGTGTGTGTCTAAGCTGAATGTGTACGCTGATGCCAACTGCACTGCACCTGCTCTAAGTACAGTAAGAGTGAACAATGAAGGCTGGGTTTACCAGTCTCATCATCGATCACTCCCTCCATTATCCATCTTCCTCAGCTCTCTCTTCCTGCATGACAATTCCTCCTCCATCCTCCGTTCTCTCAACCAATCAAGCTCAATCTGCTTCTAACCTAATTGATTTCTCGCTCCATTCTGTGATGCTTCTTTCCCCCAAATCGAGTCATCCATTCCTCTACGTATTTTTATATTCTCTGTAATTGCATTACGCGTTCGTACGGAGGCCGCTGCTTGGAAGAGTGCGGGACCATTTCTTGTAGGCTGGCATGGTGCTGGATCAAATTTATCGACTGGATTAAAAGCTTATCTCTCACAATCAAAGAACATCTCAGTCGCCCGTCTTCAGCCGCTATGAGGGCGAGTTTCAGGCTGAGGTAGGATCTGGGTGGGGCTTAAGATTGAGTGATTCAGGTTTCATAATGCAGACAGGTCATAATAACCAAGATAAATGATACAGAAGATCAGAAAGGCTTAGAAACGCAAGACGGCTTCCTCAAACACTGCCTAATAACGATCTAAATATGACAAAAGTATTGGGACACCTGCTCATTCACTGTTTCTTCTGAAATCAAGGGTATTAAAAAGAGCTGATCCTGCTTTTGTTGGAGTAACTGTCTCTACTGTCCAGAGACTTTCTACTAGATTTTGGAGGAGCATTGCTGTGAGGATTTGATTGCATACAGTGACATGAGCTAAAGTTAGTGAGGTCAGGATGTTAGATGCATAATCACCACCCTACCTCATCCTCAACTCCCCAACTAGTATTAGGAGTATTGGATGGGGCACAATCCATCATTCCAGAGAACACAGTTCTTCCACAGCTCAGTTCTGGTTGACATCAGGGTCAATAGGTTTACAATGTTAATCAGCACCTCTCTACAAGCTAGACAAGCTGTGTGTGTGCATTTGCACATCTGTTTCAGCAATGGGTACAACTTAAGGTAGCTGAATGCATTTATTAGAAGGGGTGTCCAAGGGAATTTGGGAGGAGGAACATGCCTGAAGCCCCGCCTCCCTAATCTAATGTCCTATAAATTCCATCGCTACCTCGTTCACGTGTCTATGACAAGTCTGAGCAACCATCCACCACCCTGTCAACACCTGGGCTCCCCTTTTAGAGGGACGACTCCAGCCCAAAACACCTCTGAGGTCTCCTCCCTCTCAAACAGTCTTCTCCCAGATCGTCCAGATCCACCCCTTCATGTCTCTATAGTCAGAGGAAAGATGAAGGACCCTCGCTGCTTTTCTTCAACCCTGGAGCCCCTTTAAGAAGCTCCTCTCTTGCCTTTTGACTCACCGCCTCTTTTTGCACGAGCCCTTCGGGGAGCTGCCTCGGATGGGGCGGCGCAATTAAGCCATGCTTTTATTGCACCCAGCCATTTCGAAGACATTAAGGAAGGGAGTGGCGAACGTATATTTTCCATGCTTTAAATTGACTGCAGTAAAAAGAGAGAGAGCACGAGAGAGAGAGCGAGAGGGAGAGAGAGAGAGGGAGAGAGAGAGAGAGAGAGGGTGAAAGGAAAAAAAGGGAATCCGCCTAGACAGTAAAGTTTATGGACAATGTGAGACAGGATATTACCTGTGTGTCTGTGCATTGATGAGTTACTCCAGACACTTTCAGAATGGAGAGAGGGGAGAGGGAGATATAAAAAGAGAAAGAGAGAGAGAGAGGGAGGGGGGGTAAGGGGGAACAGAGTATCAATGAGGGAAAGAGGCACAGAGGAGCAATAGGGGACGGCATAAAACTGACAGTTGGCTCGGAAAAAGAGACGAGAGATGGTGAGCGAGCGAGAGATGGAGAGAGAGCGCGAGAGATCATAATATAGACATATTGTGTGTATCCATTTATTTTGTGTAGTTAATCGTGACTAATCGCATTGTGACTTTGCTAAGTGTCCAAACGTTTGTGGACACCGCTTCTAATGAACACATTCAGTTCACTACTTTAAGTTGCTCCCATTGCTGACACAGATGTGCAAATGCACACACAAACACAGACTGACTAATTCCTGTAGAGAGAAGTACTGCCAATAGAATAGGACTCTCCAGGGCAGATCAATTAACATGATCCTATTGGCACCATGCTGCCTAATGCCAGGCGTGGGCTAGTAGAGGGGTATAAAGCCCCCCAGCATTGAGGAGCTGTGGAGCAGTGGAAGAACTGTGTTCTCTGGAGTGATGTGGGGGAGCTCCATCCAGTACTTTTGTTTGGGATTAGGTGGGGTGGTGATCATCTAACATCAACCAGACCTCATTACCTCCTCCAAGATGTAGTAGAAAGCCTTCCTCTCTGGACAGTAGAGACAGTTACTCCAACAAAAGCAGGATCAGTGGTCATCTTGCGTGCATCTAACTCTGTAAATGTAAGTGGTTAGTACCTTCCACTGTCTTAGAAAGGTTCAGGAACCTTGGAAACTTGAAATGCAGCAAATAGCAATGCCCAAAAGACGCCTTCACCTGACCATGAGTGAGCAGAAGCTGATGGAACCAACCAGCCCCAGTTTCAGCTCAATTTTCAGTCAATAAGACGCTATGGGGTCAATATGACAACATGAGCGATTGCTTCTGGTATTAGCAAATAAGTGTTAACCTCAGTGTTCAAGCCAACCCACACACACACCACACACACACACATTTCACTCACCGGTCCCCCCTTTAGAAGGCCAGACTCTATAACTGGAAACTCAGAGTCCCTGAGTCACTGCCCCTCTTTTTCGCCGCACAGGAAAAAGCTTTAATATTGTCCTCAAAGGAGCAGTTCCTGATGCTGCATCAGCCCCACAGGTGGCTTCATGCTCCATTACAGCGCTACTGATCTTTCAGCTTTCAGATATCTAACCTCCAGCAGTGACTGAGCTCCGTACAGCCAGAGCTAAAGACAGCTTCAAAAGGCTCAGGATGTTCTACATACCGCCAGGCTGTTCTGTTGCTAACGTCTAGGCTTAAAAGGCATAAACAGGCCTGCATCTGCCAAGGTGCGACTGGGCACCAGGTTTTTTGGGTCCGGTTCTGGTTGGAGTTGATGAAGAGGTCAGGGAGGTGACTGTGGGACAAGGTAGACAAATTCAGGAACAGGGGATTAGCACACTAATCGACAACATGTCCACCACAGGTCTAGTCTGTCAAAGGTTTGGGGACACCTTGCATTTACATCTGTATGTTCATTTTGGGGTCACTAATTTTTGACATACTAAACATTGACATACACCACTCAGCAATACATTAAAACCACCTCCCCATCCCTCTTGTGCCGCCAAGCCAGCTCTGTCCCACGTCAAGGCAATGGACTCCACACTGCCATCAGCAGCCGGAGCCTGAGAGAGCACAACTGGCCTTCCTCTCCGGGTGGGTAGCTGGCTCTCCCTTTCAGTGTGATGCTGGCTGGCACGGGCGTGGAAAAGAGGCGGTGGCTGGCTTGGGTAATTGAGAGGGGGGGGGCCTGAAAGTCTACCCTGTGCACCTGTGCAGTTAGCAGCAGATCCTTCAAGTCCTGTAAGTTGTCAGGTGGGTCCTCCAGGAGCATCAGTGAACCATGGGACCGCTTGTCCTTCCTTGGATTACTTTGGGTAGGTACTGTCCACTGCAGACCCCATAAGACCTCATGTCTGATGTTTTGTAGATGTTCTGACCCAGTCGTCTGACTGTTATTAGCTATTCCATATAGCGACTTCTACTGCCCCCATCTACTGTGCATCCCACACAGGCCTCTGCTTTCCAGACTAAAGATGTGATGTAATGAAGGTCCATTAATTGCCCTGCTCTAACCTTCACCCTGCACGTCCCTCTCCGTCCCCCATCAGCCTCCTCCAACGGCAGCCAATCTAAAGCAGCCAATCAAATCGAGCTGCGGAGTATAATTCCCTTGTGATGGTCCCCCCCTTCGTCCCACATTAATTAGAATGGATTCGTTCTTTCCTGGGCCCGATAGTCACAGCCGGATGGCACCGGAGAGCCATCGCTCATAATTAGCGCTTATGGAAGATATGGAGCAGAAATTGATGGCTGGTGTATTTAAGGGAACAGGAAAGTATGGCATAACATTTAATAAAGGTGCGTGTGCTTTCATTATGTATGAGGATGCAAAAAGGTAAATCACCAGCTGTCTGCAGGTGTGCAGGTGTGGATACTGTACAACAAGGCTGGTTAAGGTGCTAATAACCAGCGGTGAGCTGGGCCTGAACCTCTGAAAATGTTCATTATTGCCAGCCCTCCTATGAGATTCCAGTAGTATGTACACTATATGGACAAAGGTATTGGGACACCTGCTCATTTATTGTTCCTTCTGAAATCAAGGCTATTAAAAAGAGCTGATCCTGCTTCTGTTGGAGTAACTGTCTCTACTGTCCAACGTCATCCCAAAAGTACTGGATGGAGCTCCACCACCACCACCACCACCACCATCATTCCAGAGAACACAGTACTTCCACTGCTCCACAGCTCAATGCTGGGGGGCTTTGTTTTTTGTTTTTGTTTTTTTTCTTCGAAGGAGTGGACGATGGAGAGAAGAGACAGTAAAAGCTCCCCTTCTGCGGATACTGGAGTAGGGAAAGCCACAGCCCCGGTGCCTGGTTCCCATAGCAACCTATATTCCCATAATTAACAGAGTCTGGAGGTGATGAGCTGCTCTCCAGCACCAACATTTCCATATTCTCCCAAAGTTGACGTCGCGTATTACGGCTTCACCAGCTTTGACTAGAGCTTTCTCAAGTGGGTGGGGTTTATGTAAATGGGTTTATGTTTATGTAAAAGGTCAAGACTGTGATGTAACAGTTTTGAGGATTTGGAATTGGCCTGTTATCCAGCTCTGTTCCGGTTCTGCTGGAGGTTCTTTTGAAGGAGGATCAGCAGTGTTTGAGGTTCACGGTTTGTCACGTCCATCTACTGACCTCTCATTATTTAACCATGACCTTTCCAGGGCCTCTTTAATAAAAATGAGCTGGCATACATGTATTTTTTCCTTTAGCTCCCAGAGCTCATTAGACCTTCTCTGAAGGTCGTAAGGGTTCCCCTCCGCCAAACACCATCAATAACACTGATTAGCTGAGGAAGTGAAGAAGTGGATAAGAAGACGAATGAATGAATGAATGAATGAATGAGTGAATGAATGTACATGGTGTTGTGATTCCAAACTCCTGATGTACTTCACTGATCTCAGCAGTTAGCAGGAAAACAGCCATTTACCACCGACAGCTTTAGCAGACAGTGACTGAAATGGTTATACGTTCACAATCTCTCCAGCTCCAGTGTATGCAGTTATGGTGCTGTCGTTCCCTCCCTATCTCACCACGTCCTGCCGTCTTTACGCGGCTTCCTCAGATTTATTTCCAAGCTGCTGTCTTTCCTCAGTGTCCAGACTCGGCTTTCAGTCTTCTCCTCCACCCCCTCCCTCTTTCTTTATCAGATTTTCTTTCACCATCCATCCCTGCTTCAATCTCTCTGTCTTTTACACCTCTAGGGGCTTTGTCTCATGAACAAGCCTGTCTTTTGTACCAGTCCACCTGAACTGAATAGGCTCTAGCAGGTTCTAGCAAGTGTTTACAGGTTGAATTCTATTAGAAAATATCCCCAATTGTACAGTTTATCAATATGTGACCCTACTGTTACATATTCTCTCTCTGTGGCCTGTAGGCAGCTTCTGCATCATCTGCTTACGTATTGCGCCCCAAATACTTTTACTTTTTGCCGTAGGATGCCATGCAGTGGTCCACCATGAATAGATTATTAAAAAATACAGTTTCAGCCAAACTGTTACAGCTAAAATTTAAAAAACTAAATTATATAAATGATATAAATTATTATACAGGACATGAACAGTACCAGAGAGGAGAGTGAGGAACAATCTCATGCAGGGATATATAATTTTATGTAGGTTAGCATGCACATATTACATAGCATATTACATGTCCTTGATGCAAGTAGTTTTACATATAAAGGTTATAATTTTGCAGCACAAAAGTAACTTTTAATAAGTAAAAAGCAAAAAGTAGGCAAGTTCATAGCTTCCCAGTTACAATTATTAAAAATAATACACATTTATATGCAAATATTGTAAAACAAATGCATTTATATAAATGTATTTATGCATATATTTAAGTAAATATAAAAAATGGCTGTCAAATTAAAAAGAAATGACGCTGATTAATCTCCTTCCTCTGTGACCTTTGACCCGGCGCATTCTTCAGCTGTTTCGGCCTCTATAACATGATGGAGGCAAGCAGAACCGCTCTACTTGGCATCTTAATGGCGCATTTACCTTTTTAAAAATACCTTTAAACAGAAGCACTGTGCTCTGCAGTTTCCGCAACAAGAAATTTTCCCACCACCAGAGAACTTCCAGCCTGAAATATCACCTCAACCCAACGCGTTCATCCCTGAAACCGCTGGTCCAAGCCAGCACAGCTCATGATGCTACAGCTAGCAGCCAACCTCGTCAAGCCACACTGGATCAGGCCTTTACTCAACTGCAAAATGGATCGCTATGCTCGGCAGGATCTGCGAGACCCGAGCAGACGAAGGCGCCAACGCCAAAGACAATCAACATGCTAACCGCTTTAACTTGCTAACATTGTTCTCGTCTCATTAACTGTCCATATTAAATTTACAATTTGCTGCCCTCATGCCTCCTGAGTCTTGAGTTTTGAGGTATCTCTATTAACAACACCATCTTCTCTGTGGCAGACTAGGGTTTGATTCTCCACAATCAGGCATTCACACCACTCTAAACCAATGAGAGCTCTTGGGTAAGCCTCCTGACTCTCACCTGTGTTACATCACTCACCTGTAATGTATACGCTCTGCATAAGAGCCTCCGACTGATGCTACGGATGGAGAACGACAACAGCGCAATATCAGGCAAAAGCCCATACTGTATCTGGCTTAGCTGTTGGCAGCGGTTTACTCGAGACCTACTTTTCTGATCCACTCAGCGAGTACACACACCTGCGCAGCATGAGGCAACTAGCAGGAAAGCCGAAGTGCGACACGATCACAGCCGCAAAATTCTCACCTTCGCTTTGAGCGTGTCGGGTACACGATCTTCAAAAAGCCACCTTCAAAGAGGTCATTCAGCGCTTCAGGAAACGGAGGGCTGTCACAAGCATGTATTAAACAAACTCTCACACACACACACCTATATAAACACACATCGCTATGTTAGCATTGTAGCCTTTGATTGTTCATGCAGAGATAAATGCAGACGGCTGTGCTCCACTTTTAGACAGGCCTGACTGAGTTAAATGCTTTTTACCTTTATCGCTGCCAAGGTGCCACGGAGCAAGATGTTTTATCTGTACTGCGCTTCTTTTGGACAGCACAGAGTGTGTGTGTGTGTGTGTGCGTGTGCTGGTGTGAAAACTCGGCCTCTTGTTCCAAACTGGATGTGATAACTCTCTTTGACCTAGGGGCAGAGAGGGAAAGGTTAGAGACCTGGCCACAGCGATAGCAAAGCCCATCTTTCTGTTTCTGCAGCATACACACAAACACCCGCATGCACACACCCACGGGACGGTTCATGATAACACCTGTCATTGGGTGTGTCAGCGGCATGATGGATGGACTATGTTATCTGCTAGCAGAGTTTTCTCCACAGAGACAGAGCCGAAGATTCGGCAGTGTTGGACCTGGGCTTTCAGATAGAGGGATTACTGAGGGAATCGCCCAACAGTAGCGGGTTTAGCACTGTCTGGATGCAGCCTAACCCCCGGCTGTCCACGTCCTACAGCCTTTAGGCCCTTTCCTTTAGCAGTAACTCAAAGTTGGAAGTTGGATGATGTGAAAGAGAGTGGCTTAGGACCCAGGAGCAAACCACAGTGTAAAATAGCATTACCCTAATTATTATTATTATTATTATTAATAATATCAGATTACAGAAGTCCAAGTTTTGATACTTGTTCTAAAGGACAGTGGTTGGTCATAAATTAATTTGTTCTGAGACCTTCCCCTCGATTGTGATTGGTCCTAATTACGATCTTGTTTGCTCTAAGCCCTCCCCCTGACTGTGATTGGTCCTTATCACCACCTTTTTTGTTGTGAGACCTTCTTCTGATTGTGATTAGTCACAATCACCATCGTCTGTTGTCATGGGATCTCCCCTTGACTGTGATTAGTTACAATCACCATCGCCTATCGTCATGGGACCTCCCCCTGACTGTAATTAGTCACAATCACCACCGCCTGTTGTTATGGGACCTCCCCTTGACTGTGATTAGTCACAATCACCACTGCTTGTTGTTACAGTACCTCCCCTTGACTGTGATTAGTTACAATCACCACCCTCTGTTGTTATGGGACCTCCCCTTGACTGTGATTAGTTACAATCACCACCCTCTGTTGTTATGGGACCTCCCCTTGACTGTGATTAGTTACAATCACCACCCTCTGTTGTTATGGGACCTCCCCTTGACTGTGATTAGTCACAATCACCACTGCTTGTTGTTACAGGACATCCCCTTGACTGTGATTAGTCACAATCACCACCCTCTGTTGTCATGGGATCTCCCCTTGACTGTAATTAGTCACAATCACCACCGCCTGTTGTTATGGGACCTCCCCTTGACTGTGATTAGTCACAATCACCACTGCTTGTTGTTACAGTACCTCCCCTTGACTGTGATTAGTTACAATCACCACCCTCTGTTGTTATGGGACCTCCCCTTGACTGTGATTAGTCACAATCACCACTGCTTGTTGTTACAGGACATCCCCTTGACTGTGATTAGTCACAATCACCACCCTCTGTTGTCATGGGATCTCCCCTTGACTGTAATTAGTCACAATCACCACCGCCTGTTGTCACGGGACCTCCCCTTGACTGTGATTGCTCACAATCACCACCCCCTGTTGTTA
Organism: Salminus brasiliensis; assembly: GCF_030463535.1. Taxonomy (NCBI): domain Eukaryota; kingdom Metazoa; phylum Chordata; class Actinopteri; order Characiformes; family Bryconidae; genus Salminus; species Salminus brasiliensis. The sequence goes on from NC_132900.1 coordinate 31,170,079, forward strand.
TGGGACCTCCCCTTGACTGTGATTAGTCACAATCACCACTGCTTGTTGTTACAGTACCTCCCCTTGACTGTGATTAGTCACAATCACCACCCTCTGTTGTCATGGGATCTCCCCTTGACTGTGATTAGTCACAATCACCACCCTCTGTTGTCATGGGATCTCCCCTTGACTGTGATTAGTCACAATCACCACCCTCTGTTGTTATGGGACCTCCCCCTGACTGTGATTGGTCCTAATCACCACCTTCTTTGTTGCGAGGCCTTCTTCTGATTATGATTAGTCACAATCACCACCCTCTGTTATTATGGGACCTCCATAACTGTGATTGGTCCTAATCACCATCCTCACCGACCTCCTTCTGGGTGTGATTAGTGGTTCAGTGAAAGTGGTTATTCCTCAGTGTGTGGCCCTGAACGGTACAGTATTTGCTGCCCCAACACCTTTCAGAGCCACATTACAGACCACTAAGGCCACAAGGTCTCTCTGTCCCTCATCAGCCTCCTTTCTGTCCCAGCCCAACCACCCATTCTCCCATAATTAGGACCTGAGAAATGAAGATGTCAGTGCGGGAAGCCCCGGGCAGCCTTCCTTCCCCAGTGCAGGGGAGGGAATTAGGCCGTGTTTGTGAGACATGTTAGCTTGGACCAGACGCTCCAGGGCACCGTCGACTGCTACTCGGCCCATGCATCTTAGTTAAGTCCCGTCGCCCCGCCAACACAAATGAAATACCCACCAGTCTGCTCACATCCCACTAATGAAGTCTCTCTCTCTCTCCTTTTCTCTCCAGCCGCCTGAATTAGCATGCGCATGGCGCTTCCTGCATATGGGACGGCATCGGCGGCAGCACATTATTGAATTTGTAAAAGACTTTAAAACACATGCAAATGAAGACGGCTCTGGCGCGCCGGACACAGTGATTTACGAGCGGCGACTAGAATGCATTAACTGTATGGAGCGAGAGGCTTCGGAAATGTGTGGAACTGAATGGATTCAAGGCAGCGCCCAAAATAGCCAGTCTGGGCCGAAGATGAAGCTTTAATGCAATAACTGCGTAAAAAGTTTCTTCTTCAGACTTATTTGACGCGATGGACACGACTTGGCCAAACAATTTTTTAAACCTTCTGCATAAATAAATGGTTATGATGGAAAGGAAGCCATTCAGAGTGGGTTAGATGTGAAATGCTCCGACCTAGAGAAACTGGAACCAGTGGAAACAGACATTAAAAGAGCTGAATGCCTCTAAAAAGTTCAACTCTTAAAAGATGGCCTTTCAAGTGGTTGATCATAAGCTTCAAAGTCATGCTGATGCTCCACTGACTGTAACCCGAGTCATATCAGTGTCAAATCTACCGCCTCTCTACTGCCTCAGTCCACATCTTGCTTTTCTACCTTTCAGTGACGCTTCTGGATCTCTTTTAGCTTGTCCAGAAATGCACGAGCACAGCTGTCCATAAGGGGGCGCTCAAAGCAAGATTACACTCCTCAACTTTAGGGGGAGCCCAAGAGCACTGCATTAAGCAGCAAGCGCTGGAGTTCACCACCTGGATAGAGCACCACCATCACTCCAGAGAACACAGCTCATTGCTGGGGGACTTTATACCTCTCTCCTAGACCCCACCTTTACTGGGACTAGACAAACTGGACAAGCTGTGTGTGTGCATTTGCACATCTGTGGGGCTTTGAACGGGCTCTTCACACATGCCCAGTCTTTCTTGTAGCTTCTGGCAGCTCAGTCTGTGCTCTCTTCGTGTTCCCACTTTCACGCCCTTCAGCTGGGCTCGTTAGACTGAACGGCCACAGGTGAACAGCATCAGGGCAGGGTAGGGTGGCGCTGTGGGCTCACTGGAGGTTTTGGATAGTGTATAAAATGGCTATTTTGGATTTGTAGAGATCATAGGATCATAGGATCCCTATGATGATCTCCTATCATTGCCACCACTGTCGAGAGAGCAGCAGAGGTGTTCAAATTCACTGCACTGCACCACGGTGTTTCCAAACTTCTGACTGGTGGTGTATGCCAAAGCCACTGAAGCTCTGAATGCCACAGTGCAGCTTCACAGGGAAATATTTGTGCTTCTTTGAAGACCCACTCTCTGCACTCTTCACCCGACGGAGCCTCGCACGTCTGAACGAGGCGAGGCGAGACGAAGCGAGGCAGGCGGAGACGTACAGATGTGTGTTTTTTCTGAATTCGTTGTTGTTCCGCTAAAGCAGTAAAGCAGTGGGAGTGAGAAAATGAGAAATCCTCCAGCGGAAACGGCAGAATCTCGACTTTAAAGAGAAGTTCATGAACTCAAGAAGCAGAGCTATGCAGGAGCAGAGGCAGAGTCAGAGTCAGAGTCAGAGTCAGAGTCAGAGTCAGAGACAATGACAGAAAATGAATATTGCAGATAAATCACACTAAAATACAGTACGTTGTCATCATGACTGTATTATTATGCAGAGTGAGGGTTTTAGGTCTGCTTTGCCAGTGCGGACCACACCCTGAGGTGGAACGGGAGGGCTAGAGGGGAGTAAAGCCCTCCAGCATTGAATAAGGTGTTCTCTGGAATGATAGTGGTGGAGCTCCATCCAGAACTTTTGGGATGAGTTGGAGGGTTGAGGATGATGAGGTGGGGTCTCTAGCTCTTGTCGCTGAATGCAATCAAATCCTCACAGCAAAGCAGTGAGAGGAGACAGTTACTCAGTAACAAAAGCAGGATTAACTCTTTTTAATAGCCTTCATTTCAGAAGAAACAATGAACAAGCAGGTGTCCCAATACTTTTGTCCATATAGTGTAAATATATAGTGATTCTATGTTGTAACCATGGAAACGGAGACTGACAGGGAAGCACATGTCTGTCATCCAGCCCAGACCAGAGACTTTTACTTTGACCAAAATATGAAATGATACTAATGATACTGGTTGCACGCACACACACACACACACACTCACACACACACACACTCCTGCACTGAAGTACATTGACTTTACCCCGTTCTCTGTTAGCGAGGCCTGTCAGAGGTTCTGTAAAACACACACTGACAGAAAGAGAGCTTTGAACCAGTGTACTGTGTTTACACACACAAATAAACACACACACACACACAAACACAAATAAACACACACACACCTGTTTGAAAGGAGGTGAGAGAGAGTAGCAGAGTCGAGGTAACCTTCTCTTCCCCTCCAAAGATCAGAGCTAGATCCTGTCATCCATACACCACGCGCATGCACACACACACACACACACACACACACACACACACTCTCACTCACACACTTGGGCTCTAATGAGCATTAAAGAACAGCATCCTCTATGTGCCGTGCGCACTGATCCCTGAACGCTGTGTGAGAGAGCTCGGGGAGAGGGATTATGGGGGTAATTAGGGTGACAGGCAGAGCTGTGTGGCAGGTGTGTGTGTATGTGTGTGTGTGTACAATATTTTTTACTAGAGAGTGTTTTCGTTGGGGTTCCTTCTCAGTGGGAGTAAACTTTGTGTTGGTGAAGTTCATTAGAACTGCCGTCAGAGCTTCTTGGGTCCAGCCAACAGTGTGACCAGTTCCATACCAGATTTGACCTTCACACACTCACACACTCACACACTTACACACTCAAACCCTTGTGTTGACCCTCCACCATGTTTAACAGCAGAGAAACCCCCCTAAACGTTCTTTTCTTCAGCTTAAAATTTAATACAATTTCCTAGAGTGATCCAAACACTCTATGGACAAAAGTATTGGGACACCTGCTCATTCACTGTTTCTTCTGCAATCAAGGGTATTAAAAAGAGAGTCTGTTATTTCTGCGATTTTGGAGGAGCATTGCTGTGAGGATTTGATTGCATTCAGTGACAACTCCCCAACTCATCCCATCCAAAAGTACTGGATGGGATGAACATGACGTTCAACAGCTCCCAGCTTCAATACACTTCCAAAGAAAAATCCTAGGGCTCTCCTACTACATGCACACACACACCCACACGGAGTGTGTGATGGGGTCATTTCGTCTTGCAGCGATCAGTCTTAAGCTCTCATGAGCTGTGACAAGTACCCAGAATCCTGGAAGACAAGCAATGCCGTGCTGGCTCTCAACACGTCTTTAGCAGCTAATCCCTGATATGAAAGGCCGAGGGCAGTGTGATCAAGCACGGCTGTCGGACTCCACAGCCGGGTTTGATTAAGCCTGGAACCAGGCTTAAAGGGATTTTCAATGAAGGAGCGCTATCGATGGTGTCATTTAGACCACGAGTGGGCTTAAAGGATTCATAATTTAATATGTCCGTAATTTAATATGCGATTACGGCCGAGCTTTATTTGAATAGCCCTCTCAAATTGGGTATGCAAATTGTTAAAAAATTGAAACTCAGTAGATTTTATGTTATGGTTATGGATATTATGATGGGTATGAGGACAAGTAGAGCTGGGAGTGTGTCTAGGATTCGTTTTTGGGTTGAGGGGATAGATCATAGACGTCTAGCCATTACTGCTATTGCTATTTCTCTATGATGAAAATTCATCCTGTGTAATTATTCCTTAATAACTCTGCACTTATAACGTTCCCAAATCAATTGCACGGTTTAAAGTCTGCACTTCCAGCCCTGTTCAGTTTCTTTCCATGTCAAACAAATTGAGATGCATCCATCTGCAGAGCCGGAGAGCCAGCCACAACGCCAGACCAGCAGTTCCGGGTGTACCATAGTTTTGGACGTACGCCACCTAGTGGCCTGCAGGTTTTAAAGGCTGCTGTGGTTCCAGGTTCAAGACATTAACCATGGAAAAAGTCTCTTCCTTACGTCTTGGTGAAGATGCTGCTAGATGTCTCATTGATTCAGATTTAGCCGAACGTCTGAGAATTTAAGAGAGGTTATAAATGATGTTATAAAGGCTTTAAATGCCTGTAAGGTCGTAAGTCTCCCTAAACAGGAGAATCTCACCTGTTGGCAGTAATACAGTTGAGCGTAAGAGCTGCAAGGTCATTCATCAAGAGGAAAAGTGTTGCCTGTTGCTTCTGAACCTTTGCAGCCAAGCTTATAAAGGTTCTAAATTTAGGTTCTAAATTGGTTTGTACACCAAGTGATTTACTACGGAACAATCCCAGCATCAGTATAAAGCCTTGTTTTGATTATTTCAGAGTTTATAGTCTATCATTTTTATTTGTATTATTTACGAGGGTAACGTCTACGATCAAATCTAATTTATTTGGATTAATGTAGGCATATTTTATATGAAATATTTTCAAAATGGTTTAATAAAAGCGTCCTTTATGTAACTGCTGCATCGTTTAAGGTTAAAGATGCTAACTTTGCTAAATGCAAGTGAGCTAACATGCAGATATCTTAGTAGTTTTGCAGACTGACTAGAGATTGGATTGGAGCTGCTGGTCTGAAGCTGCTGGTCTGAAGCTGCTGGTCTAAAGCTGCTGGTCTGAATTTGCTGGTCTGAAATGGCTGGTCTGAAGTTGCTGGTCTGAAACTGCTGGTCTGAAACTGCTGGTCTGAAGATGCTGGTCTGAAGCTTGCTGGTCTGAAACTGCTGGTCTGAAGATGCTGGTCTAAAGCTGCTGGTCTGAAACTGCTGGTCTGAAGCTGCTGGTCTAAAGCTGCTGGTCTAAAGCTGCTGGTCTGAACTTGCTGGTCTGAACCTTCTGGTCTGAAGTTGCTGGTCTGAAATTGCTGGTCTGAAACTGCTGGTCTGAAGCTTGCTGGTTTGAAACTGCTGGTCTGAAGATGCTGGTCTGAAGCTGCTGGTCTGAAACTGCTGGTCTGAAGCTGCTGGTCTGAAGCTTGCTGGTCTGAAGCTTCTGGTCTGAAGCTTGCTGGTCTGAAGCTTCTGGTCTGAAGATGCTGGTCTGAAGATTCTGGTCTGAAACTGCTGGTCTGAAGCTGCTGGTCAAACTCTGCTGGTCTAACTCTGCTGGTCTGAAGCTGCTAGTCTGAAACTGCTGGTCTGAAGCTGCTGGTCTGAAGCTGCTGGTCTGAAACTGCTGGTCTGAAACTGCTGGTCTGAAACTGCTGGTCTAGAACTGCAGCTGGCTCTCCGGCTCTGCAGATGGACGATGAAGAACAAATTGCAAAACATGTCAAAAAGTACAAACATCAAATCTGCATCATCTTTTCTATCCAGAACACTTCTACAGGACTCCTCTGCTTGCTTCAGTGATATATTGGTGATGAATAATTAACACAATGTAAGAAGAGGCGTTTCAAGGTGCATATGACATTGGGGACGAATCTGCTTATGAGCCATAGCTGCAGTTCAGGTTAGCGTGAGCGTGAGTGTTAAAGTTGGTGTTGAAGAAATATTAATGTGAAGGCTTATAAATATTTAACATAGTTTTATTTGAGGAATTTCATACGCCTACAGGGTGACACAGCTCAAGGGGCCTGGGGTGTGGGTTCAATACTTGCTCCAGTCTCAGTCAGAGTGTGTATCCTCTAGGTTATGAGCATATGTGTGTTTGGTACTCCTGCCTGAATCAGCTAGCGAGTGCACTTCTTACAGTATGCTTAGTATGTTCCACTACTGTGTAGTTAAAGCATCATTATGTGATAACTGTGATGTGAATTTCTTGCACCTGGGCTCCCCCTACAGTCAGGAAATGGAATTCATGCTTTGAGCCACTCCTTAAGGACACGCTGTACACATGCATTTCTGGACAAGCTGAGAGAGCTCCAGAAGCGTCACTGAAAGGTAGAGCAGCATGTGGACTGAGGGGGTAGAGTAATACTACAGGATTGGACACTAATATGACTCTATGGGTTACGCAGCGTTACGCTCACAGTTCTGGAGAGCGCCGTCCTGCTCGCTTCACCAGAGCTCCATAGTGCAGTTAGCAGCGCTCCGAGCCCGGAGTAGCAGCGCTAGAGGCTCTATTTGCCTTAATACATTTCAGTGGAGCAGCACCATTATTTTCAAGCAGTTATTTAAAGGTTACAATTTTACATAATGCTGCTTTATAAGATATTTCTGAGGCGATCAGACATACAATAATTTACAGGGAGATTTTTTTACACCTCCAAATTTCAGTTTGTCCAAGTCACAAACATCACATTCAATGATGTTGAGGCCTGGACCCTGGGACGGTCAGCCCATTGTTTTGATAACACCATATTTATGATAAACTCCAGATTTCTATCTGTTTGCTTTGCTCAGCAGGAGCTTCTTGATCAGCTCCACATCCTTTCAGACCCACAGCATTGAGTCATCCTCTCACAGTGGAAGGATGGATGGCTCTAAAGCAAGTCCTCTCTTTGCTTGCAATTAAATATTACTGTATTGCAGAATTCTTGTTTAATCCTAGTAAACTGACCTTTGTGTTTTGGTCTAATGGTGAACAGCATTACTGCCTGACTGGATGCATTACATCATATATTTGAAGTATTACATAATCTGTAATATGTAAGTCAGTGTCATATTAAATGTGCTTTACATATCTTACAGTGGACGCTGCAAGACTGTTGCTGCTGAAATGTGAAGCAATATATTATGTATTAATATTATATATTACTTAGCGGCCACTTTATTGGAAACCACTACCATGTAGCAGCAACTTACTGAGGTACAGCTACTGGTGGGCCCCTCTCAATCTAGCAGTCACTCAAGTCAGCGTCACTACTGTGCTTAAAATATTTTATAATGCGCTCTATGGACAAAAGTATTGGGACACCTGCTCATTCCAGACTGGATTCAAAGTCCAGATTTGAAGCTCTGGGATCTAGACTGCTCTCTGTTTTGGAGCCGAGATGGTGGAAACTTCAAATGTTGACTGAAGACCATCTCCTTTAAGGGCTGTTAAACCAGCACTAATCTTGCACTTATTAAAGTCTGTTAGGCTCAGGGCTTACTCTGATTGCTGGACAAGTTGTTGAGTGCTGGGTATCTTCGGTATCTATGTATCCGTACTGATGTATCCATACCTTTGTCCTGGGCAGTATCTGAGATCGAGGTATCTCTAGAACCTGGCATTTTCAACTAGCTAGGGATGATTTCTGAGGGAACAGTGAAGCACTTCTGGATAAGAGCGTCTGATAAATGCCATAAATATAAATGTAAATTGAATGAGCCCATTGTGAATAATAAGTGACATAATGAATAAAAATGGAAGCGTCATCACTTTTCCTATTGCGGTCTTTTAACACCATTATCACCATGGATTTCTCACGAGTTCACCCGAACAGGAGGGAAAAGCACAATGAAGGGGAATACTGCATTATTATATTAATCAGAAATCATTTCACTGTTTCCCAAAGTCAGAGCCTTCCCGGCAGGGATATAGGGGTCTCTCTCTCTCTCTCTCTCTCTCTCTCCCTGTCTCGCTCTCTCTGTGTCCTCTAATCCGCTTTGTCCGCTATGCTGTGTTCATTTTCCGCTGTGTTTTTCCTCAGGATTTGGGAACTTCACAAATGCCAAAGCAATAAAGCGCGAAGCACAATCCCTTTTTACCCACTTACAGCGCCGGCCTTCGGATTCCAGATTCAAATTGAATCCGTACACACTCGCATGGACACACACACACTTTAAGTTTAACACTTTAAGCACCTATTGCTTACAAAGATGTGCAAATGCACAGACACACACAGCTTGTCCAGTCCCTGTAGAGAAGAAGTACTGCTAATAGAATAGGACTCTCTGGAGACCTATTGGCACCATGCTGCCTAATGCCAGGCGTGGGCTAGTAGAGGGGTATAAACCCCCAAGTACTGAGGAGCTGTGGAGCAGTGGAAGAACTGTGTTCTCTGGAATGATGGTGGTGGAGCTCCAACCAGTGCTTTTGTTTGGGATGAGGCAGGGAGTTGAAGATCTAGTAGATCAAGTAGATCTAGTAGAAAGTCTTCTTCTCTGGGCAGTGGAGACAGTTCCTCCAGCAAAAGCAGGATCAGCTCTTTAAAATACCCTTGATTTCAGAAGCAACAATGACTGTGAAGGTGTCCCAATACTTCTGTCCATGTACTGTACATCAAACTGAAGCGAAAACCTTCTCTATGCAGGTCAACCAGCATAACCAGCTAGAGAAGGTACAGGCTTCAGTTTGATGTACACTACATGGACAGAAGTATTAGGACACCTGCTCAGTCATTGTTGCTAGGTATTGCGTATGTCCAGTTACGCAATTATCTAGTCCAGTTGAACATCCAGCTTCGTCCTGACCATCAGTCCAGCTTAAACCTCCTGGAATCAGCTAAATTGGCTTTTGGCTGGTTGACTACACTTTGAATTAGATTTTTCACCGAACTACTTCTTTACCACACAATGCTCAGTTCCTGCTCATTCTCCACAGCACTTGCAGACTTATGAGGTCTGCAACATGGAGGCGGGGGGGTCAGTGGTTCCTCTTCGACAATCTCCTCCTTTTTATGTGATATATGAACCTGCCAACTTGTAATCAAGCTCTGCACCCGGGTTTGACAGCCCCATTTAATATTTGACTTTCAGGCCAGCTGACAGGACCCTCGGCCTCGGGTGTTCACCTTAAGCCTTCAGTAAATTTCATAAACTGCTCTGGAGGTGTGGAGGCTAAAGCAGCTGTTTCTGTATTTTTTCATTTGTCCATTTGCCTCAACCTGTCAGGTGATCTATAAGCCTGAGTTAAGGGCCTATTTTAATTGAAACACTTTCTAGATCAGACATCTATGTTTACTTAGGTTGCATACTTAACCTCAAACAGCACTACGGCGGTACTGTAGGCCTTGTATTGGTTCAGAGCAAGGCCTGCAATGCTGTAAATGCTGGAATTGGTCTCCTTTCACAGTCTATTTGATTAGAAACCTCTATCTTCAAAGCATGAGCTCCACTCTCATTTGTCAGCTACCGTCATTCCCATTCATCACTGGCCAGTTTCTGACTGCAAAGTCACTGTTCACAAGGTCCACCACCCAACAACATCCAGCCAAGAGCAGCACTGTGTTCAGAAACTAAAGCACTGAGCTAGAGAACGGTCAACACACACACACATATATATAGATTATATATAAGCCATATGTATATATATATATATATATATATATATATATATATGCTACAATACTGCAGCAAATCTTAAAACACATTATTGATATATTGATTACTGATGAAAAGTGCAGATGGAAAGATTGGTTCCAGACAGTGCACAAACCCCAATCACTTCAGATCCGTCAGTATCATGGATCGTATTGCCAGGTTCTTGCCGATACACTGCCCTGCTGATTATCTTATATTAACAGATGGGATATAGTCTCTACATGCAAACTGTACACACAAAAGAAGCTTGTGCATAAGGGTTCTTGGCAGTTCCTAATCCCTAAAGAACCTTATAAAAGTTCTACTTTTGTAAATAAGGTGTGCGAGCATGAAGAACCTTTGTAAGGTTTAAAGAACCTACAGCAGATAGGTTAGGCAGATAGATCTTGGGTGGAAATCCTTCACATTGTGAGGAAGTTCTTCAAGCTTGGTTTGTTAAGGAACCATCAACTCCATAAAGTGTTTTTCTAAGGCACTGGTTCAGGAACTGCATTCATTTTTTAAGATCAGAGAACCCCTTTAAATTAGCATGGTAGGGGTCCTCCAGAATTAAGCCTGGGAATTAAAGGGCTAAAGGATTTGGAAGAAACAGTCTTGACTGCATCACCCAGAATACGCCACCATCTCCGGCCATGTTAATAATTCAATGAATCGAGGCGCTGGTAGAACATAAATAGGCTTTAGCAGAGCCAGTTACACAGGAGTGAACTCACTGGCCTACAATCTATCTCTCTCTCTCGCCCTCTCTCTCTCTCTCTCTCGCCCTCTCTCTCTCTCTCTCTCCATTCTATAATCCAGAGCTTTGTGCATTCTTAAATTACAGTGTTCGCTAATGGATTTGGGGAGGTAAGTGCACACACACACACACACACACACACATACACAGAGGCCTACATGCACAAAGGTAGTGTTAAAGCACAGACAGCAGCTTCCTCTAAAAGCCTGCTCTCTTGATGGTTGGGTCCACAACGGGCAAATCTCTGCTTTCTTTTTATTCCTGTTCTTGCTCTGCTCTCTCTCTATCTCTCTCTCTCTCACACACACACATACATACACACACTTCTTTTTTTCTGCAATGACAGAATGTGTGATCATAATTTCTTATATATTAGTGATATATATGGTAAATAATATCACTATGTAATAAACATATTTCCTGTCTGTGTTTTATACATGTATAACCACTGTCATCAACACAAGTCATTAGTAATGTAATTAGGAAACAGTGGAGGTCAAGCTGAGGTCTGGATAACTAGGAAAGCTTTCAGAGAGAACCGCTGGTAGGGTTGCCAGAACTTTCGTTTGACTGTAAAATATCTGAAAGAACATTGATCAGACTGATCAGACTCAGGAGCGCTGAAGGTGCACTGTTCTACTGTGCAGCGACTCCTGCACTAATATGTCCTTCATGGCGGAGTCATCAGACCAAAACATTTCCTGTGTTTTCCCCCACAACCTTTGCCTGCAGAAGAAGTCTTCAAATGCACATTTAAACAAGCCTGAGGTAACGAGGTAACATGTCCCGTGGACTGATTAGGCTAAAATAGAGTAGTATGTTTACGGAGAAAGGTGCAGAATTGAAATGAAAAGAACACCTGTCCAACTGTTAAAGGGTGGGTTGATGCTGCAGGTTTGTGTTGCAGCCAGTGGCATGAGGAACATTTCACTGGCAGAACCTAAACCTATATATATTTTTTTGTTATTTATTTATTTTACTTCTATTATTTACATTTTTAGTAATTTATCAACGATTTGCATCTGGTGTGTCTTGCTATCCCTTTCCTGCTGTGGCACTGTGGCCCATTTCCCCACTGTGGGACTACTAAAGGATTATCTTATGTTATTGTATATGGGTACAGCTGTAATAGTTATTCATAAAGCAATAATAAAAATAATAATAATAATAATAATGTTTCATGAAATTGCATGAATTTTTTGTTTAATGAAGTTTAATGCCTCTATACAGATTCAGTGCTCTAATCTGTATAGTTAGTAAGTTATACAGTTATTAGTGGCTACAACCAAAACATAAAGCTATCAGCTATCATTAGCTTGTCCGTTGCATGACTGACTTCCTTTTAAATATTAACGACTGTCCATTACTCCGAGCCCAAAAAAAAAGACAAGCATTAGCTTCTCGAGCTTTTGGTAAGACGCTGGGGCATTATGGGATATGTATTGCTTGTTGTGAATCTCCGTAATTCGGGATCAAATTACATTTTTACCGCTATGGTTGCAGTAAGGCACAGCAACATATTGCTTGGGCACGTGCCTCAGTAAGTTGGGTCTAATGACGGCCCTGAACCTAACCTAAGCTTGGGTCTTCAACGTAAAAGGGCCTATTTTATATATATTTTATATACGAAACCTAATTTCCTCACTTTTTTAAAACAAGAACTGTATGTAAACACTAGAAAATGGATGCAGCAGGATCCCCCAACAAGGGAGCAATGGAAGGGGATTGTCTACATAATTTACACAAATTTAAAAAAAAATCATATTTATTAAAAATCACATAATTAAAGATGAGTTGTTTTTACCCTTTAACAAAGATTATGTGAGATGTAGTTGACTATGTTACTATGTAACAACATGAAGCTCCATACTGCCTGTAAAATGTTCTGGTGTGCACCGTAGAACTATGTTGGACCTATGTTTTCTTTGTAAAACTTTGAAAAATAAAGTATAAAAAAAAACCTTGAGAACTGCTTGTAAACATCGCTGACATTTTATTAAGGAATCTTCGTTTTCTAGTTTATAGAGTCTATATATTAGAAACTAGGCAGCTTTCGATTCCCTCCATCAGTTTAGCCTACAGCAGTTTGTCCCACTCGTCCTGGACTGCTCTTTCATTACCGGGCAGCCAATCAGAGCAAGGGTTGTTAGCATATACCAGTTTTAAAGGCACAGTATCAAACATAGGGATGCAGAAAACAAGTGAACATCCACACACAACAACACACACAGCAGGTATGTGATTACAGTGGTGTGTTATTAGCGTCTAATGAGAGGGGGTGGGAGCGTTTGCTCATGAAACTAAACTAATGAGCGTTCCGGTACTATTCCAGCAGGGTTTATGCGGAGTGACACTGATAGCTCGAAGCTAATTAAACGTCACGTGACGGCGTTGACTAATGATAAAGTTAATAACGAAGTTACTCGGCCAAACACAATGAGTTACGAAGCGGCGGAGACTTAGTGGACGGGCATTCTTTATTAGACTCATTACACAGACGGGATAAATGGAGAACAAATGAATACATGAACACATGAATAATTCATTGGCGTCCTAATATCATAATGATTGAAATCATGAGACAGGAGCAGATTCGCTCTTCTTGATAATGAGACAGAATTAGCATAAGATTGTGTGATGCTCCTTAATCATAAGAAGCTATCATCATCATTACCATCATACGTGAGAAGCTGAGGCTTCAGTATCATTAAGTGTATAAACCACATACACACACACACACACACTCTTGTACACAAATCTCAATCACATACACCTTAATCACACATTCCTTTTTCCTTCCAGCTGATTTGATGACGTCTGTGTGTGGGTGGAGTCTGAGTGGAGTTTCTGGGAGGTGAGTCCGAGTTGAGTTGCAAGTCTCTGGGGTTTAATTCCCAGTTGAGTCTCGAGTCTCTGGTTTGTCTGATTGTCTGATTTTACTGCATTTGCGCCTCCATCTGCCTATCCATCAAATATGACCTTTAGCTGTCGTCAATAAGCCTCTCAGCAGTCTTAAATTATTGCAAAATGTGAACAATGTCATTTTACATCACATCACTGAAGGTGATATCCGCACTGACCGCCGCCCTGTCCGCTGCCCAGTCCGCTGCAGTCTTCCATAGCAACTGTCACTCATGGTAACAATAGCCCTGCAGACACACACAGCTGGGAATCTCTCCTAAGCGATGAATCACGAAGGGATTGTGTTTTACAGCCTTTATAACCGGAACCTCTTTTCCTTCTCACTCGATGATCTCTGCCTGTCCCCTTGTCCAAACTAATCGCTCCCTCCTGCTGTTGTCCAATAACTCTTGAGATGTAGGGCACGCTCAAGTGAATTTCTCTTATTCTTTTTAGAGGACATTCTCCAGCAGAAGCCTTGTGTCTTTTCCGGTGTAGTTAGAACGTTCGTATCGATCTGCTTGTACTACCACATCATTCCAGTCTCTGACGGCAGCTCAAAGGCAAAAAAAACACCCAACTTCTAACATTTATCTGTGAAACGCTGAGAGATCATCACTGAAGACTGGAGCGACCAGTGAAAACTCATTCACTGGACGTTCCTTCTTTCTGGAAGGCAGAAATGAGGTTGACCCAGAGTGCGTTTTCCAAAGACGTCAGGGTTTATCAAAGGCTTTTCAGGATTGTCACTTCCACAGAGAGGACGAGTGTTGGATGTGATGTTTCAGTAGTCTGTTCCGCTGTCTCCATCCCTTAGACATCCCTTTCACTCTTCCAAACTTTGTTTGGAGCTTACCTGCTAAATGAAGTGTGTGGTATGATGTTTGTGGTATGATGTGTGTGGTTAGACTAGGCTCCTCAAATATAATTTGTCATTTAAAAATAATTTGTCATTTATATAGAGGTATTCTATGAGCGATACCATACCTCTTCAACATTTTTTTAGGATCCAATGCTGCACAATCCAACTCTACAGATCTAAAAGAACAGCTCACATCTAGAGCTGCACAATCCAACTCTACAAATGTACAAGAACAGCTCACATCTAGAGCTGCACAATCCAACTCTACAAATGTACAAGAACAGCTCACATCTAGAGCTGCACAATCCAACTCTATAAATGTACAAGAACAGCTCACATCTAGAGCTGCACAATCCAACTCTACAGCTTTATAAGAACAGCTCACATCTAGAGCTGCACAATCCAACTCTACAGCTTTATAAGAACAGTTCACATCTAGAGCTGCACAATCCAACTCTACAAATGTACAAGAACAGCTCACATCTAGAGCTGCACAATCCAACTCTACAGCTTTATAAGAACAGCTCACATCTAGAGCTGCACAATCCAACTCTACAAATGTACAAGAACAGCTCACATCTAGAGCTGCACAATCCAACTCTATAAATGTACAAGAACAGCTCACATCTAGAGCTGCACAATCCAACTCTACAGCTTTATAAGAACAGCTCACATCTAGAGCTGCACAATCCAACTCTACAAATGTACAAGAACAGCTCACATCTAGAGCTGCACAATCCAACTCTACAGCTTTATAAGAACAGCTCACATCTAGAGCTGCACAATCCAACTCTACAAATGTACAAGAACAGCTCACATCTAGAGCTGCACAATCTAACTCTACAGCTTTATAAGAACAGTTCACACCTAGAGCTGCACAATCCAACTCTACAAATGTACAAGAACAGCTCACACATAGAGCTTCACAATCCAACTCTACAGCTTTATAAGAACAGCTCACACCTAGAGCTGCACAATCCAACTCTACAGATCTAAAAGAACAGCTCACACCTAGAGCTGTGCAATTTAACTCTACAGCTTTATGAGAACAGCTGACACCTAGAGCTGCACAATCCAACTCTACAGCTTTATGAGAACAGCTCACATCTAGAGCTGCACAATCCAACTCTACAGCTTTATAAGAACAGCTCACATCTAGAGCTGTGCAATCTAACTCTACAGATCTAGAAGAACTATTTGTAGAGCAGTAGAGATTCCCATTCTCGGGATTCCCATGGGAAACTCTTCCATAAACATGGCAACAACAAACCAATAAAGTGTATTAATGCATTTTGTGTAGGTGTTTATGTCCCAAGTGGGGAGAATGTTGCCAGGGGATTGTTGGCATTGATCCCTGGTCCCACCTATCAGAAATACATTCTGTGGTCCACAAGCCAGATAACCCCTCTGCAACATGCCCACAATGCAGCAGCAACACAGTGTCCTCCTCCACTCCCTTCGGCTCACCGCACTCCAAGCCTTAATCAATAGGACGATCAAACCAGGCCTATTCATAATCATATCAATCCACCACCTTTTATATCAACAACATCCTCAACGCAGACATTAATGATCAATTAGAGATGTGGCAGCGAGCCAGGATCGATGAGGTACAGAGTGGCCTCCTGGGGCGCAAAGGACAGCCATCATCTTCCTGAGAAAGAAGTGCAAGGCGGGGGGTTGGTTGAAAGGTGTGTGTGTGTGTGGGGGGGGTGACACTCATTCCGAAATCTGATGTAATCGCAGAGCTGCTCAATATTTGATGGGACTGTCATTGAATTAAAAAAGGGAGCTGGGGACGGTATGGGAAGGGGCAGCTGGAGAACAGCACATAGACAAATAGAAGGAGAGAGGGAGGGAGAGATAGACGGGGGGGGGGGGGGGGGTGATGCTTTTATCTGTCCTTTTCTCCCACTTTTAATTAACATACAAATGATAATGGACAATAATAAGACAGGAAGGATAGGAAAGGTAGGGAGAGAGACACAGGGAAAGAGAGAGGAGAGAGAGAGAGAGAGAGAGAGAGAGAGAGAGAGAGAGAGAGAGGAGAGTGGTGACCAGCATGCGAGAAAGAGGACTGCATGGTACAACACTGACCTCTAGTGGAACAATCAGGGTTGAACAGATTTTACTGACTTTTCAACAGGTCTGAGGGTCTCTCAAATACATACAACAAACTTTTTACTGTACTTCAATTTACCATTTTCATTCAAACATTCCATAATAATCCAATATACACTTACTATATTCATTTTTGATTTTCTGTGAAAATGTATTGTTATTACAGGTCATGTGTGCAAGTCCTGTACAACAAACATCAGCCTAAAAAATAAATAAATAATAAAAAAAAATCACTATAATCATAGATGTGATGGTTACTGAATTTTACATTGAAAGGCACTTAATTCATACTGGTTTCATAGATCTACTGAATTCATACTGGTTGACTTTTATGAATTCACCAGTTAATGTTCAAAATCTGTCAATTCTTAATAGATGAACTCAATAAATTTCACATTTAGGGTTACTATTAAGGTTACAATTACTAAAATTGTAAATGTTCATAATGGTTAACCTTTGAAGTTCTGCAGCTAAGCGTAATAGATTTCATACTGGTTGACCTCAGTAAATTCAACAGTTCATATTACTGAATTCATACTGGTTGGATTCATCAAATTCCTCAGTTCAAAACAGTGTAAACAATCATAATGGTTAACCTCTGGAGTACTGCTGCTAAGCGTATTAAATTCCACAGCGAAAGTCACTGAATTCATACTGGTTAAGCTCAATAAATTCTACCTTAAAGGTCAATTATTAAAAAACTGTCTGTGTTCAATACAGGTTAGTTTACTTATTACATACTGGTTAAGCTTAATGCTATCTACAGTTCAGTATACTGGATGAATTCGGGTTAAATTCAGCAAAATTCCACTGTTAAAGTTACTGAATTCATACTGATTAAACAAGTAAAAAAAATAAAAGTCTTGTTCCCATGAATATTTCAAACAACCAGTAAAGCCTCCTGCTGCTGTAAAGGTGAAACCCTTGAAAGTGATACAGGAACGAGCAAGCAGTACAGCAAGCTGTTTGTCACCCCAACTATGCAGTTGTTTCTGCTGAAGCAATATACGACAAGCTAAGCTGCGAAAAGTGGGGGTTCATTTACATATCCTTATGTTGGAGTTTGCATAATTACCATATATTACCTCTCCGTAATTGCGAGCAGGATTGCCTGAGGGGATGAGAAGAATAGGCAAAGTAGGAAAAGTGGTTGTATAGAGTTCCATCAGACTTTATTGCAGCGGTGATTCATTTAAAATAGCTGCAGTATCTCAGCAGTTCTGCTGCTATACTTGTGTAAGGCCGTCTCTGGTGGGCTGCACAACAAAGACATTAAGCAGCTTATGTTCTTTAAGTTATAATCAGGAAAATATAATTCCTGAATAGCAATTGTCCACTGTATTCCATTGTGTTCAATAAAAATGACTCACATCGGGATTGGGAAAAGCAATTTTCACCTGGTTTCGTCTGGAAGTCGAAATTGCAGCATCTCGTTAGTTCATTAGAGTTTCATATTTATGAGTGGCTTTTCATTCCTATGCTACACAATCAGCACTGACGCTACTGTATATTGACTCTTTCTGTTGCATGTAGAGCTCAATGATGTACACAGATCAGATTACTGAATTCATACTGGTTGAAGTCAGTTAATTCCATGGCTAATGTTACTAAATACATACTGGTTGAATGCAGACACAGTAATTCCATGAATAGGGTTACTATATTCATACTGGTTGATTGTAGTGAAATCCACCATTAAGATTAATGGGATCAGTCTGGTTGGGTGCAGATGATTGGTTAAGGTTCTTCAGAACGTGATTCTGGAGAAGATGATTAAAAGCACTTTTATTTTTGACTTCTGACTCTTCTTTTATCCCATTTTAAACGAACAGCCGAATGATTAGGGCTTTAAAAAGCTCATTAGAAGTGGATGATTGGAAGCGTCTGAGGAGCAAGTGAACGCAGCATTACTGCCGTTACCTCAGAACTGCATCTTTATGCTGGTGGGAGACTATCTGCAGAACATTCAGCTGCTCTATATATAGAAAGAAATAAGAGCACTCCCAGTTCCCCAAAGCCTGCTGTGGAACAGCATGTGAGTGCGACCTGGATTATGCAGGTGTGTGTGTATGTGTGTGTGTGTGTGTGTGTGTGTGTGTTACAGTACTCCGAATAATGACAGAGGGGAAGGAACAAAGCTACTTAACTGCAACAGGGGTGAGGCGAGGACATTCTGGTGTCATCTTTGAACAAGGGCACACTGAATGATGTTTGAATGATAATAGTGCCCCCTTGTGGAGCTCAGCGTCACTGCTGGACTGAGAACGGTCCACCAACCAGAAATATCCACCCAACAGCGTCCTGTGAGGACTAGAGGATGACCAGCACAAACTGTGTGTGTGTGTAATTATATATATATATATATATATTTATATATATATATATATATGTAAAAATAAAAAAATATTTAAATAAAATTATACACACACATATATTTTATTTTATTTTAATTTAATTTAATTTAATTTAATTTAATTTAATTTTTATTACTTTGTTTATTTTTATTTAACTAACTGCCAGTTCTTCGGTATTGGTAGATCACAATATTCAGCCCTTATAAACACCAACTGTAGCACAACATCTCTCTCTAGAGGACATTTAATGTAACTACAGCACTTAAGCTCAGAACGGCTTAGAGAGTGTGTGTATACAGTCATACGCAAAAGTTTGGGCTCAGTTCTCCTGAGAGACTCATCACTTACATCATTTCATATCCTGACCAATCACCAGCTTCCACTTCATCGTTCCCCTCTGGCATCACTGACCCCCAGGGCACCACCACTGTTATATTGCACTCAATGAATACACCTTCACTACGGTGGCTCTAGAACATCCCACTAAGTTAGTGTTTCCCGAGTAGGTGATAGGTGTCCATAATACTGATAAGACTGTATATATATATATATATATATATATATATGTGTGTGTGTGTGTGTATGTATATATATATATATATATATATATTTTCCTGCTAGTTTCACTGAGGGGACCTCAGTAAAAAAATGTAAAGGGAAGATATAATGTAATATAATATAAAAGCTGGCGCACGATTGGTGAGGGGTGTTTTTGCCTCTTGGTCCGTTTAAATGAAAACAATCGTTCACGGCTTATCCCACGCAGGAGCCGGGGGATTTATAGGCTCATAAAAGGTGCAAATGGGAATTTCTTTAAGTGCGATAATTCAAAGCGGTGTGGAGCGTGAATGCGTTATAGTAATGATTTAATACTGACAAGAACATCGCTGACTCACCCCGTGTCCTTGCCATGCCCAGTTTGGTTTTAATTACGTAGAACACGCCAGAAGTAACTGCCGCGGCCTGTAGTGACAGCGATGACTTGGGGACAGGATGGTCTAAGGATAGGAGGTGAGGTTAGACCAAACGTGTAAAAGTGGGGCTTGCTGTTAGAAGGTTGCTGTGGTACTGGGTAAGTAATGGATTACTCAATTAGCACTGTGTAAATGACATGGCTAAATCATCAGGATTTACACCATTAGACCAGCATAAAGAAGCATTTACTGGATTCTGACAAAAGTATTGGGACGCCTGCTCCTTTACAAAAAAAGGTATTACAAAAAGTTTTTGTCTGTCCAGGGAAGAAGGCATACTACTAGATTGTGGAGGAGAATTGCTGTAAGGATTTGATTGCACTCAGTGACAAAAGCTAAAGTTAGGGAGGTCAGGATGTTGGATGATAAGCACCATCCATCATTTCAGAGAACACAGTTCTTCCACAGCTCAATGCTGGGGGGCTGTATACCCCTCTACTAGCCCACCCCTGGCATTAGGCAGCATGGTGCCAATAGGGTCATGATGTCTATCTGCTCCAGATCTGTTCCTATTCCATTGGCAGTACTTCTCTACAAGTACTAGACAGACTAGACTGTGTGCATTTGCACATCTATAGTATATAGTGACACCCAGTGACACACACACACACACCCACACACATGCACACACTAACACACTAACACACACACACTGTGAAAGGCGGACAGAGAGTTTGTCAGAGATGGATACCGTGGCACAGAGGTTACAAATTCAATCAGCGTTCAGACAGCGGCTCTATCTGGACGATGGTGTGAAAATACGGCTGGACCTCGCAGGGGGACAGTGCAGACTGCTGGCACGACAGAAAAAGGGGCATTAAAATTCAAACAGGGCCAACCCCCCCCCGCCCCCCGTGCCAGGGAGACGCGAAAGACTGATGATGGAGAGAGGGACGGAGGTGGGAGAGGAGAGGAGAGAGGAGGAAGGGAGGAGATGCTGGGGGCTCAGGGGAAGATGACTGGTGGAGGTTAAGGGGGGGGGGTCACCTGATTAGACAACAGGTTTAAGCACCTGAATGTATTTATTAAACAACGATTGGCCAAAAGTATCCGGACAGCTTTCTCTCTCTCACACTCTCTCTCCTACTTCACCCATTTGTCTCATAGTCTCTCTCTCTCCCTCATTTCCACTGTTCTCTCTCTCTGTCTCTCTCTCTCCCTTTAGAAAATGGACAGTCAGCGGCCAGCGGCCTTTTGTCACCAAGCTCAGCAATATTGAGACACCCCAGAGGATGCTATTGTCTGTTTGTTTTCGTGTGTGTGTGTGTGTGTGTGTGTGTGCAGTGCCCTTTCTCACTCTAACAGCCCTTCTACCACACACACCAATGTTATTAAGATTACACAAACACCTATTAAACACATACAGCCATTTAGCTTAGTGCTAACAAAACACTTAAAAATGCATAGAGATGCTAATGAAAATTAGCCTTTCTGTTGGGGTGCTATTTTTTTTTACTTAGAGAAAAACATAAAAACATGAATTCCTGGTATTTGATGAAATGTTAATTATTATAGCACTCAAATATGATGAAGGTTCATGACATAACAACAATATAAAGTGCTTCTCTGAAGCAGGTCCAGCTCAGTTTGCTGATCTCTCTGCTCTAACAGACCTGCTAAACCTTAAAGCCAGGTGTGCCTGAGCAGGTAAAGCAATAAACTGTGCAGGAATCCAGCCCTCCGGCTCTAAACAAGCCACATTACAATGTTTATTACAATTCAGATTATTAACAATAATAATTTGTCCCATACCTTATGCTGTCGCTGTTTTATTAAAGGTTATAATGGGGGTTTAGGCACAGTGTAAAGACCCCCACTCATGATGCAATGCACAACCTCCTGTGGCTTTTTGCTTTATTGTATATATCCATGCTATTAGTGGCCTTTGTTGCTTGTTTTATTACATATCAGTATTCAAATACTAATCAATTTACTTGTCACTATTTGATGACTAAAGAACATTAAAAACGCCCATCCCTTACATTTTAATAAATCAATGCAAGTGTACCTCTTCAGCAGCAATAGAGGACCTTTAATAGACTTCGAATGAAGTTAAGTGGACATTGTGCGGCACTAATTTTCTCTGGTCATAAAACACAGGTACCCTACAGTGGCCCCGGTTGTACTGAGGGGCTGAGCCATTAATGCAGAAATAGGAAAGAGCTTAGGAGGCAATCACATTCACACAAAGCCATTCTGCGCAGTCTATAAGCAGACCATCAGCTCACCGCTCACGTCTGGGTGCCCTGGTGATAACGCAGAGAATATAACACACACGTTTTCCGTTAGCCTTCTGAAAGGGACACTCACTGTTCTGGTCCTACAAGTCCACTGAAGTGTGGCAAATGCCTCAGGCTTAAACAGCAGTAGAGGCAGTGAAGGCCCTGGCAGCGCAGTAGGCAGTAACGCAAACCTGGAAAAGAGTAAGCTGGTCCGTTTGAACTGCCTTTTAGGATGTTGGTGTAATTATGGAAGGTATGGCTGACCTAAATCATGTGAATATTGGAGAATTTGTTTGATACATTGGTGTTAGATTGCTCTGTTTAGTATTTGGAAACCTAAAATACAGTAAAATCCAACAGCAAAGATCTTCTGATTGATAATGCATTGGAAATGTTCAAAATAATTATTTACATTACAATAAATAATTAAATACATTACAGCTGGTTTAACACATCAGAAATGCAGCACAACAAGCTGCATCACCAGCCGTGCTGCCACTGAAGCTGAAGGAGTAAATGTGAAGATCCCTGGGAAATTACCTGGGCGGAGCTCTTTGAATAACATGACAATAAGAAAAACGCTCAGTGCTCAGCACTTACCTGTGGCCCACGTACTGCTGGAATGATGCAATGAAACTGGATGATACTCAGCCAGTTTACAGCCAAAAAAAGGAGGAATCTCAGCCACCGTTTAACCACCACGGCCAGAAGTGACACAACTCTTATTACTATTATTATTATTATAATTATTATTCTTTTTATTATTATTATTGGTGTTTTTAATAGGATTTTTCTTCTTTTCTCCAATGAACAAAACATTCGTACTGACAGTAGTAGTAGTCCGCATCATCTGTGTCATAGATAAATGCCTTTATTAGAAGGGGTGTCCACAAACATTTGGACATTTAAAGTGTACTTCTGGGACATGTTCTATAGCTCCTGACCGCAGGGCATGTGGGGCAGCAATAGAGCTGGGCGATATGGAACATTTTTATATCATGATATTTAACAACATTTTTTACGATGTACGATATTTATCGCAATATCTCCAATACTGAGTACTGTACTCAAAATATGCTTTTTTTAAAATATGCATTTAATTAATCAAATAAGATCAGTGTTCTTTAAGCATGATGATTTAACTGATGATATCCACGATACACTCATAAAAGCATATTGTGATTCACGACAACAACATTTATCACAATACCATAAAATATTGACATATTGCCCAGCCCTAGCCAGCAGCTCCCCCGGTGGTGGCTGGTTGTATGCATACTTTGGCTGAAAACTTGGTAACAGACATCAGAACCTCAGTAAACCCTAAAAATCTGTGAAATTGCAACAATAAGTATCCAGGCACTTAAGGAAGTGTTCTCTTGTATTCTCTGCAGCCTGAGTCTGCTGGTGCTCAGGGGTCTCTAACTGCTTTTTATGCATATTTATGTCATTCATAACCTGCAGCAGGACATCCAACACCGACCACAACGCACCCAGATGAAGAGCCTCACCAAACAGCCAACTGGAAAATAATGCAGGCACATTAAACTGCCTGAGCACTAAGAGAAGCCGGTGCACTCAGATGAACTGCAGACGTAACTGGAAGGCATTGTGCTGCTCTATTTAGCTGAAGGCAAAGCAGATGAAATGCAGATTTTTAAGAGCTTCAGATTCATCCCTGCACCACTTTTTTCCTTTAAGGAACCAAAGGGAGCGACTGTGTGTTACACTCCATGTTTTACACTGCAAATGATAATTCTCCAAGAGAGTGTTAAAGTCCATAATCCTCATAATCCAATCTGTCATACGAAGCATGCTAATCTCTTACTAAAACTCCAGCCAACGCAGCCAGCACCGAGCATCGAACCAACAGTTTCTCCACCAGCAGCTAGGCCTACAGAACCATGGAACACATCACAGCTTCACATCAAACTCAAACAAGCCCCAGTCATTACTCGGACCCCCAGTCTTAGCCAGCTCTCAACCTGCTGTCCCAAAACCAGCAAAACCAGCATAAAGAAGAAAAAAAGGGGCGGGACTTACAGGGGTGCTGCCATCCGATAGGGTGGTCATGCTGATTGATGTGCTCATCTTGTCAGAGGAGGAGAGAGATGGAGGGGAGGGGCTCCTCTTCTCCAGAATGTCCTGTCTCAGCAGGAAGTCCCGCCAAGCGCGCTGGATGCTGTCAATCAATTATCAATCAATGGTTAGAATTTCATATTCAAAGCTAAGGCTGGGTTTCATTTTTTTGTCCATCAATTATTTATCTATTTATCAGAGACCGCCCTCGATTCTCTAAATTTACAGTCAACACAGCCATTAAAGCAGCATTATGTGAAAACTGGCATTTCTTGCTCCTGGACTCCCCCTACAGGCGGGATGAGACTTTACAGCAAGGAAGGGCAAGACAGGCGTTTCTAATAAAGTGGCCAGTGAGTGGACGTACAAGACAGGCGTTTCTAATAAAGTGGCCAGTGGGTGAAAGCACAAGGTAGGGGTTTCTAATAAAGTGGCAAGTGAGTGGAGGTACAAGGTAGGGGTTTCTAATAAAGTGGCCAGTGAGTGGAAGTACAAGGTAGGGGGTTCTAATAAAGTGGCCAGTGAGTGGAAGTACAAGGTAGGGGGTTCTAATAAAGTGGCCAGTGAGTGGAAGTACAAGGTAGGTGTTTCTAATAAAGTGGCCAGTGAGTGGAAGTAAAATAAATCAACACGTCTGTAATTAATTTTATTTGATCATTTTAATGATTTAAACTTAAATTTGGTTACATTTGTCAAACTCTACACTGAAAAAATGTCCAATTAGGAAGTCGTATCTGAGTAACGAGTTCTCCTATTGGTTAGAGCCGCAGAGCCGCAGAGCCGCCCAGGCAGGTAAACCAAAACCCTGGGGTGGGTTTGTCACCTTTGTGATCTAGATACTCACATCAACACCTTGGACTCCAGTGGTTTCATGTTGACAGCAATGTTGTTCTCCAGGTCTGTGGTCAGCTGAGTGCTGAGAGAAAGAACACTGCCATCAAAAACCATCAAAAACATCTACTGTTAACTACTATTTGTAATATATATAATATATAATACATAATTAAAGTTATAAATGCTGTGTATCTGATCCTCGTGCTCAACTGTTGTTTTCACGTGTCTTAACTGAATTATGTCCAAGTGTTTGTGGACACCCCTTCTAATGAATGCATTCAGCTGCACCCACTGCTGACACTGAAGTGCAAATGCACACACACAGCTTGTCTAGCCCCTGTAGAGATAGAAGTACTGCCAATACAATAGGATTCCCTGGAGCAGATAAACATCATGAAGCTATTGGAACCATGCTGCCTAATGCCAGGCGTGGGCTAGTAGAGCTGTGGAGCAGTGGAAGAACTTCTGGAATGATGAATGGCGCTTCATTCAGTACTTTGGGATAGGTTGAGATGTTTCCAATCAAATTCTCACAGCAATGTTCCTCCAAAATCTAGTAGAAAGCCTTCTTTATTGATAACCTTGATTTCAGAAGAAACAATAAATGAGTTGGTGTCCCAATACTTTTTTTTTTCCATATAGTGTATGTCTTTTAATAGACATGTAATTAGTCACAGTAACAGACAGTAGTCAGATTACTATACCAGCAAGGAATGATAAAAAGGGTTTGCAGTGTCTCAGTAAGTAAAATCTTCTTAAATCTAGTCTAAATATCTGATATTGTTATTTTTACATTGTTGTAATATATCAACTATTTAACTTACTACTAATTAATTTTGTATGTGTTTTAATTAATTGCATCTACTAAAAGTGTTCAATTCTACTGGCAGATTATTTCAGTTGTTTCAAACTTTTTTTTTGACAAAAGCAGAATTATCTCATATTTCTTGAATTTTTAGATAATTAGTAATGACTACTAATATTTGTAATTACTACTAATTGCTAGTGGTTAATTAGTAGTTACTGCCAATAGAATACGTTTAGCTACTATTACTTCTAATAGTTAAAAACTTTTAAAA